>NW_024096690.1:2705000-2997500 GCF_016545835.1 Crotalus tigris
TCATTTAAATTTGTACATTCTTTAACAAAGGAAAATTCAATTTTAAATCCACAACAATAATGCAACTGTTGACTAAACTTTACTGTAATTTTAGCATGCCTTCCTTAGTCCTTCCTCAAGCCATGTTGGTTTGTTTGACTCATGTTTACAAAATTTCATGAAAATGCCACTTTTTTTATACTCTTCATCCTACTGTTCTAGTTATTAGTATTTCCCTATACTGATCTATATATTTCTTAAGTTGTGTTTGGACAGAGTTTCATTTGTGAAAATGGGAGTTTCTCTTCATGAAAAAAGGCATGTTTCAGTTTGCTATACAAATCCAGTTTGCTATTCAAATGATGTCCTCATTGGTGTTCCAGATATTATAAACATAGACAGGGCCATAAAGCAGTCTGCCAAATTCTAACCTGCAAGGTTTGGAATTTTTCTTTTTCTTTTTTAAAGAAAATTTTATTTATTTTTTAGTTTTACACTTAAATATTTGAAAAGTAATGTGGCAGCTGAGTTGGTCGATAATTTAATAATATACAAATATCTTTAGTACAGATCACAAACTATTACATTAAAAATTTCCTCTCTTTTCCCCTTGGTATTTACTGTCTCATATTTAAATTCATACAATTCTTATTATATCAATTAAATAAAAATAACTTTCTTACATTTTTCAATAATTTTTAGTTTATACATATCCTAATTATTTTAACATTCAATCTTTTTAGACAATCAATGTTCTAATTAGTTTTCCCCAATTTTTAGTTTCCCATTAATATTTAAATTTAACATTTAATATTTATAATTTCCAAGTTTTAAATAACCCCAATTCCCTTTATCACAATTACATCACAAGATCTAATGTTGAGGATACACGTCTTATCTATTTGAATTCTCACCATCTTACATCAACTGATTAATAATACAATATAATATTCTTATTTTCTGGTAATTTCCAAATATCTTAAATGTAGTAACCAAAATTTCTCTTATTTCAACATTTAATACTTCCTCTCTTTTTCTCTTAATATCTACTATCTCATATTTAAGCTAGTAATTTTTATTACTACCGCTAAGTAAAAACATATTTATTACATTCATTGATAGTTTTTTTAGTTTATATATATCTTAATTACCTTTACATTTAACCTTTATAAGCAAATCAATGTTCAAATTTAACTGTTAATATTTATAATTCCAAGTTTTAAATGACCAAAGTTTATCTCAACTCATAACAATATCTAGTATTCAAAGTACACAGCTTATCTGAGTATATTCTATTTTAATTCTCACTAATAAGTCAAAATCCCAATTTTCTTCAGTCTTATTCTAGTTTTCTTTCTTTGCCAAATCATCTTCCATGTCCGTACTTTTGTGCGGATACGTTGTGCGACATCACATGACATTGTGAGTTTGACATATCTGGTTTATCTTCTCTTCAGTCTGTTCCTTAGGTTTCTTCTGATTTATGTAGGAAGTCTTTTCCCTTTTCAATATTGTCAGTCCCTTTTCTGGGTTTTCCATTGACTGTATTTGTTGATCAGGTGAATCATCTATCATAATATTTAATTGTTCCACTTTTTCTGTTACATTCTGTGTAGTTGGTTTTTTAGTTGTAATCAAAGTTTGAGTTCGTATATCTGGGCTGACATCTTGTTCTTTTCTGTAACCTCTTATTTCATCAGTAGCTATAAGAATAGTTTGGTGAATTGCTTTCAACATAAAGAGAATCTGTTCCTGATCTTCAACGATATTCTCTTAGTAGTGTATTAGGTTAAAAGCTTTACAATCAGGTTTGGAATATTTCTGTTATACATTGCTGCATCTATAAATCTAGATTATGTATTAATCCCAGTTTGACTTTTGGCCTATTGAATTGTGCTCTACATCAGAGGTCCCCAACCCTATCAGCCTGACCTCAATACCTGGGAAGATTCTGGAAAAGATAATCAAACAACAAATCAGCGAACACCCAGAGGCAAACAGTCATTACTAAAAGCCAACATGGGTTTGTCAAAAACAGATCATACCAGACAAATCTTATTGCATTTTTTGACCAAGTGACAAAATTAGTGGACCAGAGGAATGCTGTGGATATAATTTATTTGGACTTCAGTAAGGCATTTGATAAAGTAGATCACAACCTATTACTTGATAAGATAGAAAAATGTGGATTAGACAGTATCACCACTAGATGGATTTGTAGCTGTCTGATCAGTCATACTCAGCATGTGATCCTCAGTGGAACCGCATCTACATGGAGGGAAGTGTGTAGTGGGGTGCCCTGGGGTTCTGTTGTGGGCCCAGTGCTCTTCAACATCTTCATCAACGATTTGGATGAGGGGATAGATGGGGAACTCATCAAATTTGCAGACCACACCAAACAGGCAGGAATAGCCAACACTCCAGAAGATAGGATTAAGATACAGGAGGATCTGGACAGACTTGAACACTTGGCGCTATTTAAAAAAATGAAATTCAATGGTGAAAAAAGTAAGGTTCTACATTTAGGCAAGAAAAACCAAATGAACAAGTACAGCATAAGTGGCATCTTGCTCAATAGTAGTAACTGTGAGAGGGACCTCGGAGTCCTAGTAGACAATCACCTAAATATGAGCCAGCAGTATGCTGCAGCTGCCAAAAAGGCCGACACAGTGCTAGGCTGTATTAACAGAGGGATAGAATCAAGATCACGTGAAGTATTAATACCACTTTACAATGCCTTGGTAAGGCCACACTTGGAATACTGCATCCAGTTTTGGTCACCACGATGCAAAAAAGATGCTGAGACTCTAGAAAGAGTGCAGAGAAGAGCAACAAAGATGATTAGGAGACTGGAGGCTAAAACATATAAGGAACGGTTGCTGGAATTGGGTATGTCTAGTTTAACGAAGAGAAGGACAAGGGGGGACATGATAGCAGTATTCCAATATCTCAAGGGCTTCCACAAAGAAGAGGGAATCAAGCTATTTTCCAAAGCACCTGAAGGCAGGACATGAAGCAACGGGTGGAAACTAATCAAGGAGAGAAGCAACCTAGAACTAAGGAAAAACTTCCTGACAGTGAGAACAATTAATCAGTGGAACAACCTGCCTCCAGAAGCAGTAAATGCTCCAACACTGGAAGTTTTTAAGAAGAGACTAGACAGCCATTTGTCCGAAATGGTGTAGGGTTTCCTGCCTGAGCAGGGGGTTGGACTAGATGACCTCCAAGGTCCCTTCCAACTTTACTATTATTATTATTATTATTAATCAAGGAGAGAAGCAACCGAGAACTAAGGAGAAACTTCCTGATTATTAGAACAATTAACCAGTGGAACAACCTGCCTCCAGAAGCGGTGAATGCTCCAACATTGGAAATTTTTAAGAACAGACTGGACAGCCATTTGTCTGAAATGGTATAGGGTTTCCTGCCTGAGCAGGGGGTTGGATTAGATGACCTCCAAGGTACTCTCCAAACTTTTATTATTATGGATCATTGCACAGTCAGCCAGATGTTCAGACTGGATTTGGCATTTTGTCTACCTATCGAGTCCTTACCCAGGACCTGGGATAGGCAGATGTGGATGTTTGATGGTATTACAGGTATTGTTGTAGGATGGAAGCAGTTCCTAGTAAGGCCGCCTTTTGCAATTGACTAATAGCGAATTTGTCAATGCCAATGGTGTTCAAGTGGTGCTCCAGTTGTTTTGGGATTACACCCAAGGCGCCTATTACTATTGGTACTACCCTTGCTTGCTTTTGCCACAGTCTTTCTATTTCTATTTGTAGGTCTTTGTATTTTGTTATCTTCTCCAGTTCTTTCTCGTCTATTCTGCTGTCTCCAGGCACTGCCACGTCCACTATCCAGACTTTTTTGTCTTTCTTATCGACAATTGTTAAGTCTGGGGTGTTATGTTGCAGGTGCTTGTCTGTTTGAATTCTGAAGTCCCAGAGCAGTTTAATTTTATCATTTTCTATGACTTTCTCTATTTTATGATCCCACCAGTTTTTGCTTACAGGCAAATGATATTTTTTGCAGATCTTCCAATGCACCATTGTTACTACTTTGTCATGCCGCTGCTTGCAGTCAGTCTGTGCAATCTTCTTGCAACAGCTTACCAGGTGGTCCACTGTTTCTTCAGCTTCTTTGCATAGGCGGCACTTACTGTCTGTTGCTGTCTTCTCAATTTTGACTTTGTATGCATTTGTCCTTAAGGCTTGGTCTTGTGCAGCCAGAATTAGTCCCTCGGTCTCTTTCTTCAATTTTCCTGCTCTTAGCCATTGCCAGGTCTTGTTATTATCTGCTTTCCCAGCTATTTTTTTAATGTATTGGCCATGTAGTGCTTTGTCTTCCCATGCCTCTATTCTGTTCTTCATTTGGTCTTTTTGTAGGCCAGTTTGGTCTCTCCAGTAGTCAGTAAGCCTTCCTGATATACTAATTTCAGTGCATCTTCATCATTGTTCTTCAGATATTCTTCCAAAGCCATTTTTTCTTCTTCAACCATCTGATGTACTTGTAGCATTCCATGCCCACCTATTTGCCTTGGTAGATAAAGTCTGTCAATGTCACTGCGTGGATGAAGGGATTATTATTATTATTACCCCCAGTACTGGGCCACGGCATGCCAGCAGCCGGTTCGCACAAACAAGCAAAGCCCCATCCGTGGGATGCAGGCAGCACACAAAACCACATACTCTCTGGTCCGTGGAAAAACCTCTGCTCTACTTTAATACTTTAATCAGAGCAATTATCATATCCTGTGCCAAGGAAATACAAAATGGAAATATGTTTATGTATTTATATCTTTAGAATCTATAAGAACACATATAGTTTTTAATTATTAATTGATTATGCTTATAGATTTCAATGATGCTAAATTCATAGAATGAATTTATGTTTTTTGTGTTCATTAGTTCATTTAGCAAACAAGAGCACAAGAGTGATGCAAAATATTTTGTTCTCAAAAATTTGGGGGGGGGAAGGAATTAAAAATAATAATTCTATACTACTGTTTAATGGAAGCCCTGCCCCATGGTGATCATGGACACCATCTTGTGTTTCTGACCCCTTTTCCAGGATGATAAATACATCCTTACTTTATATTTGACAAACCTTTCATCTGATCTTGCACTTTTTAAATAGAATTATTGTTTTATCAAAGACTATCATGAGCAAATCAATAATATTATTAATGTTCACAATTGAACTGGAATTTTCTTATTGATTTATGTGCATTTCTGGATATTGGAAGTATGTTAAAAATTTAAAGATATATTAAATCTGTCAGAGACTTCTACATCTTAATTTTTTTCATTCAGTAACACAACATGGCAGGAAATCATATTGTTGTTGCTTGGCAGTTTGAATAGTGTAAGCACAATCTGGGGATCGGAAATTCTGGGAGTCATAAAAAAGTTTATAGACCATGAAGTGCCCATTTCTATTCTACCTGCAGATGTTAACTAGACATGCACTGATTTAATACTACTTAAAATTTGAATTTAAAGAGTAGCAGAATGCAAGATAATCCATATAACAAACCTAGCTCTTTTCTGCAATAGAGAGAGCTTCCAAGGTGTTCTGAAAAAAATAGCTAAAGACATATGTTGTCTCCCAGCATCTCCTGCCCGAGATGATCCTGCATAGGAAGACAGTGAAGATCTACAATATTTGGCATACAATATATTGTACCAGATGAACCACCTTCACGATGAACCACCTTCATCCCATTTCAGGCACTGATGATCCACTGAATAACCGGGTAGGGGAATAGATGATATCTGGAGAAAGAAAAAGTAACTCAATTTAATTTCAGTAGAAATGAATAAGCAAGCAGTTTCTAGCCTTGATGAATGATTTATATAAAACCACATATTTGTTCAAGTCCCTGTCTTTATCCCTAAAGATAAAGGAGTAATCAGCATGCCACCAACAAAAAGTTATTATAGAGGTGGAAAAGCACAGAACACAGGAACCAAATGATTAAGGCTTCAGAATAATTTCCTTATAAAAAAATTAAAGCATTTATGGCATTTTTACTTAGAATAAGGGGGAGTAAGGAAGGGAGCACACAACTGAAATTTATACAACTATAGTCCTCATTTATTCATTGCAATCAATTCATTGATTGCAAATATGACACAGATGAAAATAATTTTACAACCAAAGGTCTATAAAGCAAGGAAAAGCTGAAGTAGGATCATGAGCACAGAGTTTCACTTAGCGATCACTCCACTTAATAATTGAGTTGCCAATCTCAACTGTGGTTGTTCAATGAGGATCACCTGCATTAATGGTGTGGAGATAGTGATTGGAAAATTCCCAGATTGGAAAAATCCTAGATGAATCAAAATGGTGAAGAAAAAAAGCCAGATAACAAGTACTTTATTTATTTATTTTTATTTATTTAAATCATTTGTATGGCTGCCCATCTTAAAATACAACTCTGTGAGCTCACAAAAATAATAAAAATCCAATCTATAAATACCCTAAAAACATAAAACCTGACACCTCAGTCATTCCCTTGGGATGCCCTAACAACCAACCCAAGATAGCCTCACTTTACCCCAGTGCCTGGGTAAAAATCCAGGTCTGGATAGGCTTCTCTAAGGTTAAAATGTGTGTATGTGGAGGGAGGGGGCTGCCAGGTCGTCAAAATGATGTGGTGAGAAGGAGAGTGTTCCGGAAGATAGCTGTTGATCACAGAATATGGTGTTGGCCATCCTTCCTATAGGGCAGAGTGAAGCAACTAGCTCAATCAGCAGAGGCCAGGGAGAAAGGAAATAGCCTCAATCCCTAAGTTTCTCCTGAGTCTCCAGATTATTCTCTTTCCTTGCAGAAGAGAGATATACAGTATATACCGCAGAAATTTCTTGCCTCCCTAAATAGCCTCTCTGCCAAAGCTTTTTGTCCCAGTGATAGTGAAGTTCAATTGTCAATCCTTTCACCATTATGCATAGGATGATACATGATGCCTTCATTGCTCAGGAAGCCAAATCTTTTGGGCCATTCCCGGTCATATTAGTAGAAGTGAGGTGGGCTAACAATTTGGATGGTTTAAAAGGGTGATCAGGCAAATTAATGATGAATTAGGCTTTCAGTGACTCATAGGCATGAAGGTTATATGTTGTGTCATATACAGCACATTTCTGAGTAAGAGTTCAGAAGAGGAGACAGAGAAAAATGAGTAGGAAGTCACTGTTGCTTTGGGTCATAAATACTTCTTGGGGAAGTCCATTGTAACTTTGAACTGTTGACCAGAAAGTCCGCCTGATTTGTTCAACCCAGTATGTAACAACCATTCTGAGCCAGTTACTTTTAAGTTTCTCAGGGTTGGGTTGTGAGTATTGCTAACAGAATGGTCCCTAAGCAACCAGTCATAAATCGAGGACAATTTATACTTATCCACTTGCAGCAGCTTTATTATTTACTACTATCTGCTTCTTTTGCCATTCAATAGTCTCATGAGCATGTGCAGAAGCCTTGAAGCTAGGCAGCTGATCTAACTAGAGCACACTGCCTTCGACCTTCAATGTGAAACAAAAGGTGGATTGTACCATTTTGCATAGGCCTGCTCGGAAGCTGTAGATTCTACATTTAAAGTGCCATTAAAATGCACACATAAGCACACACGTATACATCACAATTCTCTTTCATTCTTATTCATTTCCCCTCCCAAACTCCTCAGCTGTGGCGGCTTCTAATTTCATATTGTCAGACAGTAGCAGTTGGACGGAGGTAAAGCCAGCCAGACTGAGAGGCAGACTCCCTGCTTCACAAAGCTGAATTTAATAAGATGAGAACAGTATGCCAAGATGGTGAGCTCCCTCCCTAGCACTTATCATGACATAGTCACTCAGCGGGGCTCTTATTGGAGCAGCAATCTGGGTGAAGCTGGCAGAGACTCCTGCATCCAGGTTCAATATAATAGAACAGCAGGGCACTGGGAGGGGGGCTGGCAGAACAGCTTAACAAACTTAAAACCTATTACGCCATGCTTGAAGGAGGATGAGATGAGGAAAAAACAAAGCCAAACAGCAGCTCACAAAAATGGACTACACAAGTAGAGGGCTGAACACCATCAAGGGCCATGGACTACACGCTCCTTTCTGTAGTAACACATTTGGTACAGGGCAATTGAGCAAGACAAAAGGAAATGGCTGTGATGCCAGTTGAAGAGCTGATGCAAATGTATCCTGCTCTTTTCTGGACTGGTAAATGTATCATGTCGCTGAAAGAGAGCTAGGAATGGTTGCAACTTTCCCTTTCCGTGCCTTACATTCTTCCCAAAGTAAGTGGTATCCCAAAGAGTTGAAGTGGAGGAGAACACATTGAAGTTCTGAAAGATTAACTCCTCCTATCGTAATATTGCTTATAGATAGGCAACTCTAGTTTTAAAGTTTACAAATATACACATTTATCCATTCATATATGTATTTGCCCACTCCATTAATGCACACTTCATCCTTCCCCAAGATCATGAAACTTCCCAATGATGCACTGCAGATTATTGGGTTGTATTATAAGCCAGTAAATAGATTTCACAGCCAAGTATAACTCTTCAAGATTTCAGTTTGCTAGCTGATTAGTGGCATCAAGAAACTGACAATTCATTTTTTCTTGGCTAGCAGATTGTTCTAATTGGCTAACAAAGGAGAAACTAGATACTACTCTATGCAATTTCTCTCCTCTGCACTTAAATTCTTGGTGTCCCCTCATTTATATTCTAGCAAGCTTAAGATCAAGAGTAGAGTTATATGAATTGTTTCCTGAAAATGTTATCATAACACAAGATTTATCAAATGGTTTTCCCAGCCATGATATATGCGTGGGAAATGGCAACTACTATACTCTTTCAGGATTTGACTTGTGAAACTTTTTTTTTAACTTTCCCTGATCTTACAGATGAGTCTCTGGGAATACTGATATGGAGATTAGGCTTAAAGGTTTTTGGGGCTGAAAACCTGGAAATCAAAGGAAAGGGCCAAAGTAACCAAACTGGGAAGAAAAGCAAAAAATCAATGTTGATAAAAAGGATAGGTAAATAAGTAATTAAAGAGATATTTTACATCAGCCTGTCAAATCAAAGAGACAACCTACACATTTACATAAACTGTAACAAACATGATATGAACATTCCCCCTCGCTCCCCTTTTTTCTGTAATGATGAATACAAATATGTCATTCCATTGTGATTAAATGTTCTCCTTTTGCACTTTTGTCACATGGTAGAGAGTCCCTGCAGTGTAGTAGTTAAGATGTTGGACTGGCATCAAGAAAAGCCAGGTTTCTGCCCAATCTTAGCTCAAAAGCTCTCTAAACAATCTTATGTCATTCCTCTTTCTCTGTCCAATGTATCTGACAGGACTTTTGTTGCAGGGAGAGTAGAAAATGGGAATATTAAATATCAAATTTCTGGGTGTGCAGTTAACAAGTAGGCTGACTTGGTCGCTCAACAGCAAGACATTGGTAAAGCGAGCACAGCAGCACCTGCATTTTCTGCCTCACAAGAGAAAAGCACATCTTCCTTCCCCTGTCCTTACCACTTTCTACAGAGGGACAATCAAGAGCAACCTGTCATACAGCATTACTGTCTGGTTTGGAAGCATCAATGCTTCAGACAGGAAGGCAATGCAGAGAGTGGTGAGGATGGCAGGAAAGATCATTGGCCGACATAGCATATAAGCACTGCTTGAGCAGGTCTGCAAGATGGCCGGGGACACTACACATCCTCTTCACAACCTCTTTTCCCTGTTACCTTCTGGGAGGAGGCTTTGTGGTATCCGAAGCAGAACATCCAGATTCAGTCACAGTTTATCATCTATATTATCATCTATATAACCTTCTTATATTGTCCCCTTATTATGTTGGAGAAAATAGTTTCAAATAACCAGGTGCCAAGCCATTGAAGTTAAAACCAGCACTTTAAATTGCACTCAAAAGCTCTAGTGGTATTTGGTAGTGTAGTGGTTAGAATGTAGTGATTAGAACGCACTATTGTAGGCTAACTCTGCCCACACACCAGGAGTTAGATCCTGACCAGCTCAAGGTTGATTCAGCCTTCCATCCTTCTGAGGTTGATAAATGGGGACCCAGATTGTTGGGGGCAATATGCTGATTCTGTAAACCAGGTTAGAGAATACTGTAAAGTGTTATGAAGTGGTATATAATTCTAAGTGCTATTAATATTACTACTGAATTCAGAAACACACACCTAGCAAAAATGGAATATGTGTGCTTTCACTGTCAGAGAGAGAGAGATATGAAACTGAAACACCAACAAACAAATTGGCAACTGGCACAGCAATAAGGTTAGCCATATGGTGCTCACAAACTAAAATATTTATTTGCTGCGTTGTCAACAATCTAAAATGGCCACATGTGTGCTTTAAAAATGAGGACATTTTTGATTCTACGCTTTTTCAAAATAGGAGTATTACTTGTAAAACTGAAGTTTGTACCACTCCTGATATCTACTGTTACTTAAGACCAGTGCTTTTTTTGTAAAAAAAAAAAAAAAAAAGGTGCCGGAACTCACACGTCATACCCTACAAGATTTCCATCCAAAAAAGGTGCTGGAACTCCGTTCTGGGTGTTCTATGACAAAAAAAGCCCTGTTTAAGATAAAATATTCAAAAAAATGTGCTGATGATTTCTATTTCTTGCTATCAATGTATCTCGTAATCTTGCATAGAAAGTTAAGAATGAATATACCTTCTCACTCAATTTTACTTATGGCATCTGTTATGTCCCGAGCCTTTGCAAACGGCTCAGGCGTTTGCAGGCAGTCCCGGGCAGGTGCAAAGCTGCCCGGGACCAGACAGGCTGTCGCCAGCGCCGTGCGCATGCGCAGGTGCTGGCGCGGGAAAAGTAACCCATTTACCCGGGAGTTGCCTATATAAGAGGCTGCGAGGCGTTTGGGCGAGGCTGAAGCCATCTTCCTGTAAGCTGAACGCTGAATAAATGAAACTGAGAACTCCAGCTGCTTCTCGTGTCTGTTTTCCCGCCACGGACTCAACACTGGCGACGAAGGTGGGATGCCTTGCACTACCTGGAAAGGAAGAAGTGTAAGCTTACCCAAGGAGTCCTGAGCGGCGAAAGAGGAACGGCGTCGACTCGGCAGCTGCCCGCCAATCCGGTGCGCATTCGGGGGTAGGCTGGCTGATAGACCCGTCTCCTGAAGATCCGAAGATGGCGAAAATCGGAAGGCTTTCGGAATTCGACGTCTCACATCCAGAGCGGTGGGAGTCCTACGTATCCAGAATGGAGAACTACTTCAAGGCAAACCAAGTGAGGGAAGATAGCTTGAAGGCGGCCACCCTGCTTTGCGTTTGCGGCCAAGACGCCTTCGAAATCGCAGAAAACCTTGCAGCACCTGTCCCAGTAGAGTCTGTAAGCTACGCAGACCTGAAGAAGCTGCTGAAGGAGCACTTCCACCCCAAGGTGTCCGTTATCTCATGGCGCCACACCTTCGAACAGAGGGATCAACGGTCCGGTGAGTCAGCCAAGGAATACATCGCCGCGTTACGGAAGGCCGCCAAGCCCTGCGAGTTCAAGGACCTCGAGGAACGACTGAGGGACCGATTCGTGTGCGGGTTAAGGCATCGCGAGCTACAACAGAGACTTTTCGCAAAGGAAGAATTATCCTTCCAAGACGCCTTAAGGGAAGTCACCGCAGAAGAAGCAGCAGGCGGCGCCATCAAAAACATGCGGCCGATCAGAAACAGTGCAGAGGGTGCGTCCGTGCACCAGGAAGACGTCCGACGAAACTCCGAGGAGGATCCGGACGAGGAAGTCGACCGTCTACACCCCGCGAAGGAAGAGAACCAGAAGGGACGCTCTTCGGCTCCGCTCAAGTGCATCGGCTGTGGAGGTCGCCACAGGAGAACCGACTGCAAGTTCCGCTCCGCTACCTGCCGGGCATGCGGTAAACAAGGGCACATTGCAGCTGTGTGCCTGGGCCGACGAAAGGCACAACCCCAAGAAGAACGCCTGAAGGGTACCAGATTCCCCAGCCAGAATAGGGTAGGTTTTTGCGCTTCGCGAAGAAGCATCTGTAGAACTGGCACACAATTCCCAAGGTTGGCCTGACTTTACCCCAAATCCTACAGGGGGTCAAACATACACAGAGTTAGTCGAGGAACCAAGTCCCGACTACAACAACCCTAGCACAAATCAGGGAACACCTGAGTTTTGGGAAAGTACAGAAACTCACACGAGCCCGAACACAGAATGGGGTTCAGGGACTGGACAGCCTCCTGACAGGTCTTGGACTGACCTAGGAGGTTCTACAGAGACGCCCAGCAGCGGCTATCACGTCAAGGGGCCTGAGGGTCGACAGCTAGGTAGGTCAACCAGGTCACAAAGTAACAGAAGCCCTGGCCTGACGAGCCCGGTGGGCAAGCAAGCAGGCCAGGCATCGGGGCACAGTCCTTGGAAGACACCAGGGCACAATAGAGAGAACAGGCTCACGCCTCCCTCCAGTCAGGGGAATTATGCCAGTAATTCAGAGCTGAGAAGGTCACAGAGAGCAATGAAATCTCCCAAGTACCTAGAAGACTACATAACATTGCTGGCAAAGCAAAAGCCAGTAAACAGTGGGAACATTGGGGAGCAAAATGTCGTATAAAATAAATGTTGTATGTTGGTAGTAGTTTTAGCCCGGGGGAAAGGGATGTTATGTCCCGAGCCTTTGCAAACGGCTCGGGCGTTTGCAGGCAGTCCCGGGCAGGTGCAAAGCTGCCCGGGACCAGACAGGCGGTCGCCAGCGCCGTGCGCATGCGCGGGTGCTGGCACGGGAAAAGTAACCCATTTACCCGGGAGTTGCCTATATAAGAGGCTGCGAGGCGTTTGGGCGAGGCTGAAGCCATCTTCCTGTAAGCTGAACGCTGAATAAATGAAACTGAGAACTCCAGCTGCTTCTCGTGTCTGTTTTCCCGCCACGGACTCAACAGCATCCACTTTTTAAAATGTTTTCAAACAATGAGAACAATCTGAGTAATTTGTTCTAAGGGAGAACTTACAATGGAATGTTTTTCAAAGAAAAGATCTTATTATAGTATTAAAATGGCTCAGTTTAAAATTTGAGCAAGAGGTACATATTGAATTATAAGTGAAGACTAGAAAAAAGTCATTTATTTTTATAATATATAGAATAGAAGTTTGCAAGCTCTAATTGCCGATTTGGTATAGTTGCACATTTTTACTGCTTTTATTTATTTATGAAAGGGGAATACTATTTTGCTTAGTTGGTGGGGCACTGTAGGGTGTTGTCTGCCACAAATTTCTTTGCTTGCCCAGCTATTTCCTTGTAGCACTAGAGAAGAGACAGTTCACCCATTACTGATTGTTCCTGATCAGTTCTTCTTCCAGGCCTGTGACATGAGTTTAGCACTCTTTCAGAAGATCATTAGATAAGTGCTCAGAAGTTGCTGAATGACAAGTCACAGAAAGAGAGCACTTCATACCTGTAATTTATAATTTATACAACTTCACAGGTGCCTAAATCTGTCATTCAAAACACCCATATCTCTTGCCCTGTTTCTTCCCATGTTAAGAAGAGTGATTGGTGGTTGCTTTTTCTGCTCTTAGGTGACATTTGACAGACACAGAAACAAAGCCAGGGAATTCACCAATCATTTCCTTTAGCTCATCCTGAATTCATTCTTTAAACATAACACCACTCACCAGCGTCATTATTGAGGCAGAATAGAGTTCAGCTGCCTAGGCCACACAATTGATGCTGGCGTACTTTCCTGCTGGCTCAAAAACTGGTGGATTTCATCTGAATGGAACCACTTGGTTGTGCCTTAATTCAGTTTTAAAGACATTTTTTTTTTTACTTATCTGTAAACCTTTACTTTTAAAGCAGAGAGAAAAAGAGAAGATAGAAATAAAGTTGACTCAGCCTTCTACCCTTCCGAGGTTGGTAAAAATGGGTCCCAGATTGTTGGGAGCAATAGGCTGACTCTGTAATCCACTTAGAGAGGGCTATAAAGCACTGTGAAGTGGTATATAAGTCTAAATGCTATTGCTAAGTGCTATTGCTATAAGGATATTCCATCAATCCAAAAAGCAATTCGAACAGAAGAGATGAGAGTATCACCTTCTTAATGGACTACCAAGGAGAAATCCTGTGCTCTACATTCCTGTGGCAACTTGTGGATGGATCCCAAATAATAAATGAAATCCCACTCCAGAAATGATCCATTCCTGGGACAGCAAACCTGGATAAACTTGCATGGAAACTACTGCATCAGCCTTGTTGATAGTCAGTTCTATAAGGTGCCTCCTCTGTTTTTGCTTGTTCTCACTCTGATCTGTATCTAGTTTTTACTGAGGACAACCATTTAATTTTAAACATTGGGGTGTTAACTTCATTTTTCCTCTTCTCTTCACAACCTGTTAAATTCTATGCTATGCCATTTTGAAATGTAGCACTATAATTAAATACTATCCTTTTTTGGACAGAAGACTGAATTGCTAATACTATAAAGATAAACACATACACAGTAAAATAGATCACAATACATTTAAATGCAATCTCCATAATACATTTATTAACATCAAAAACAGAAAGGAATGAAAGAAAGAAATATAACACATTTGCCAGCAAAGTGGATCACACCCTTTTATTCTAGAAGAGTATGGAATTTAGCAGGTCTTCAAAGTCTCAGCTAGAAAGTTATATTTAAGATTAAGCGCATACAGAGAAGTTTTGCATGTTTTCTAGGCACTTCTTATTCATGAAAGTTTCCATTCCAAATTTCTTCCAAAGGGGGAAGAAAGTGTATGTGAACTCATCTTGAGTGAGATGTTCTGGAATTTACATAAGTTAGACAAGGTTGCCATGAAGTGGATGTGAATATTCTGTCTTGCGCTGTATAATAATTTCTCAAATACGTAGCTACCTCCCAGGCTATTCATGCTTCAATTAACTCCCAAGGGAAGGCACCATCTAAGAAATTCTCCCTGGAGACTCCTCAGACTGGGAATTGTAGACAGACAGAGTGATGAAAGTTATATACTGTGGCAGGAAACAAATCTTGGCATAATGGAGTGAGAACGATATGATAAATGTACATTATTAGGATCAGTTTAATTTTTATGATCTCCCCACACTTCTCATCTGTGTTTATGGACAAGATCACTACAACCTGGTGTGCAAATTATGTGCCATATAGGGGAAACATACCAGGGCACCATCATAAGCAGCACTTGTATATGAGTGCATTTTGATATATTTTCTATTTCAAACTCCTTGAACCCCTTTAATGCAACCCTTCCTTCATAGTCTTAACTGTTATTTGTATTATTGTTCTAGCCCTGCACATGGTTTCACACAATTAGATGCATTCCTTGTTATTGGATCACCACCTCAGGCTTCATTCAACAAAGAAAGTTTACATATATGCACAGAAATGCCGTATATACCGTATTGTTTTATGCATAGACTCTTGGGCAGTTTGGGAAGGAAGAAACTTTGAACTGGAACACAACACAACTGCATCGGGGAGTTGAACAGACCTGAGGCAGCAGCTCAGCTTTATCTGGGAAACATAAAAAGGCTTCAGGGAAACAACATCCTGAGCGATCATAAAAGCACCACTTGCATGTTTCCATATGAAATATTGTAAGAACCTTGTTCAAAGGCTCCAAAAGCATTGAGAGGCAACACTGAGTGGTTGTGGTACCCAAAGGATTTCAGAGGGAGAGATGCTGAACATGAAATCCAAACAGTCTGGGTAGAAAAAAATTGGGTGTAAATGCAAGACTCATAATCAGATTCCCCAGGGGCCAGAAAAGGCCAGATTCAGGGTTGCTGAGCAATCCACTTTGACTACAGTTCACCTCCCACTGAAATCATGGGAAATGGCTTTGCAAGATATCCTATACGGAAAAAAACATCATCCACAAAATGTTGATGCTGTGGATGCATTCAAATTAATAATTCAATTTTACTTCAGATTCAAGAGAACTGATTGAATTTCATAGATTGAGTGGTCATATTCTTCAATCACATATTTTACAATATTTAGAAACCTAAGTGCTGCCTTCTGTTTAAGCCAGCTATTTATTATTATTTTGTTTTAGAAATTACATAGGGTGAAACAACTTGGGGGACTCTAGAAAAAGTGCAAAGAAGAGCAACAAAGATGATCAGGGGACTGGGGGCTAAACATATGAAGAACGGTTGCAGGAACTGGGTATGTCTAGTCTGCTGAAAAGAAGAACTAGGGGTGGCAGTGTTCCAATATCTCAGGTGTTGCCACAAAGAAGAGGGAGTCAACCTATTCTCCAATGTACCTGAAAGCAGGCAAGAAGCAATAGATGGAAAGGAGAGAAGCAACCTAGAATAAAGGAGAAATTTCCTGACAGAACAATTAATCAGCAAAACAAGTTGCCTCCAGACATTGGGGGTGCTCTAACACATAGAGGTTTTTTGAAGAACAGATTGGATAACCATTTATCTGAAATGTTATATGGTCAGCAGGAGGTTGGGCTAAAAGATCTCCAAGGTCCTTCCTTATTGTTATTCTGTTATCATGCAGTGTGCTTCTGAATGCAACCTGGGTTTGGTGATAGCTGAGGTTTTGCTCCTGTGCACTTCACTTCAGCCCAAATTCCCACTGGAAATTTGCATAGAAATCTGATCAGGATTCCAGCAAGATCAGAAGGCTTCAATCTTTTGACAACCTTTGGCCAGATTAAACCAACTATTCATCCATATGATGAACTTTTTAACTGTTATGTTGAACTGACTGCCACTCAGGCTGACTAAAATCCCCTGAAAAGTACCACAAAATGGCTTTTCAGTTCCATAGAGATCTTGATTAACCAAGCTTTTCTGAGGCTTAAAGTGTGTCATTCTTTCTGGTGAATCTTTGATCCTGATTTGCAGCTTGGTTCTTAATTCTTCTTCTTTGTTTGTTCTCTCTTTCCAATGCAACCTGACTCAGATTTCTGGCCTAGTAATAACAACTAGTATTCTCTTTCGGTTTCTATATACGCACAACATAATAATAAAGTATAATAATAACAAAGTGGTGCTTAACCATTATTAATTGAATAATATATATTGGCTTGGTTCACACAACACACTAAGCCAGTGCTTCTCAAATAGTGGGGCGCGCCCCCCAGGGGGGGCACGAGGCTCCATAAAGGGGGGCTCGTTTGACCTCGGCAAATACTGTCATATTGGATTTCTAGATCAGATCATCTGACTCACTCGCAAGCGGCAGCCCGACGCGGAGGACAACATGACCGCCAACGCACGTGACACATGCAAAGGACCCGATTGGATAGACGTGATGCTCTATCCTGATTGGCCAAATCCGCCCGTGTGACTTTTAGACCCGGAAATCGGTCCTCTGTACAGAAAAAAAATTTTTACAGTCGTGCGGGGGGCGCAAAATGTTTTCTTCTTCCTAGGGGGGCATGACAGAAAATAATTGAGAAGCACTGCACTAAGCCAAGGACAACAAGCCATCTTTTGGCTTAACATATAAGCATATAGTATCGCCAAAAGATAACCCAAGAAATTTGCTTAGCATAGTCAAAACAAACAAATAAACAAAACAAATAAAAAAACCATTGGCATCATCTGGTAGATCCATTTTAACCAGTCCTATAGAGGTTTTTAGCAGCTGTAACTCCAAAAATGACCAAAATGTAATTTATCCATAACTGCAATGTTTCTCAGAGCGTCTCCATTTTTAGATCTCTAAAACAAACAACACCAAATCCAATAAGCAGCATACCAGTTGAGGTTGGTTCATTGTTTTCTGGGAAGATATGAAATCTTGAGCTATTCTTGATTGGACAACTTCACATAAGAGAAAATGCTCAAATCTGGCAGACTATCAGATTGAGAATCAGGTCAGTATGATGGATTTTCTAGTGATCAGAGCCACACTGCCTCCACACCTTTCAAAGATTAACTCTGATCTATGATTTCAAAGCCACATGCAGCCCTGCAAATTGCAGAGGTCCTTGAGAGCTTCTAATTAAAGTTGTCATTATACTATATACATTATAATGTGACTGGGACTTCTTTTTAAAAACCAGGACAGTAATTCTATTAATTATATTTCATTAATTCAGTTTAAATTTAATGACATCGAAATTACCGTTAGCAGTTTTGGAGTACAGCCTTTGGCATGGAAGTGCAGCTACACAATCTACACGATCTATAGACAAAGGGTGCATCAGTCTCAGATCAGGAGCATGTCCTTTCCCATCACAGTGCCACAGGATATGCAATGATGTTCTATAACTGAACAAGCTGACTTCTTGCTTAGGTGTTGTTCCAGAGAAAACAGCAAAGAAAATTGTACATTTCTTTTGGAGCTTCAGGATAAGTAATTTCCTGTTGACCAGAACTCCTATCTAATCCATCCTCTTGGCTTATGGGAATTGTAACTGCCTCTCCCCTCCGGTTAAATTCAAGGTAAAATTCTGTGTTGGCACCATTTTCTCACTACTTATTGTTCTGTTTGCAATTTTACAATACACTAGTGAGTTTTTCTTTTTCTTTTCTTTTCTTGCCAAAAAGGAAATATAATGGGAAAAGTTAAGATGGAGGTAGAATACTAGCTGGCTGTCATTTTTGACTCCCTCATTGACTAGCTGGAGGTAGAATCAAGGAGACAGTCCAAGTATATGAGGAAAGGCCTTCAAGTCAAAGACAATGTTGCCCCTTGACCTTGGCCTAGACCATGAATATTTTTTTTATTAGAAAATGAACTGCAGGTAACTTTGATAAACATGATAATTAATTACAAAATTTGCACATAATAGACATAGATCAATTCTTCAATTCTTAAAAAAAATAGTAATGCAGCAGTATCTTCCTTCTCCCCCTCATTATTTTAAAGAAATTCCTCTCAGGCAATGTAAAAGCAATTTTCTTAAGTGATTAAAGAAAAAAAGAAAGGTTCATTTAAAGCAAAAACTAAATATTCAATTCCTGTCTGCAGAATCTCAGCAATCTGTGATTCTGTGGTAAAAGTGTCCCAATAATTAAGGACACAAAAGCCAAAACCTTGTTAGCATATTGCATTCACATATCTCTGAAAGCATTAAGAACAAGGTTCCTACTACAACAAAATTAAATTAGATAGCAAATGCTATATTTCTATTTTCTAATATTTTAAATCAAATCAAGCCTACAAATTTCAGCATTATGTTCCAAGCATAGGTGAAAAAAGTTACAGCCCCTTTTTAATTAAATAGCTTCATTTTATTATCTAGTCTATGTGATAGTTATTTCCTAAGCTCAAAATATTAACATATGATCCAGCTTTTATTGTATATTTATGTTTCCATCACCACCCTGCTATAGGTTGGCTATGGGTCTTTGACACCAGTACCATAATGTGGAGTGCCTAAAATTATGTTTGTCTCCTAGCCATATAACTTAAATTTGACCCTTTGCAAAGATTCTGTATATCAATTTAATATTCCATATCATTAGGCCTTTTGTCACCAAGATTACACAGATTATGAAAGGTGCATTTCAGCAATGGTTAAAGCTCTCCATCTGCTTATTTTACCAGCTTCTTCCTCACTGCTGGATTTGGTAGAGGTTTTCCATGCCTTTGCCTACCACTCAAAACTCTTTCCCATCACTCTGTCTATCCTCTCAGTAGGTACATTTGTGACCCTTCTGTTCAGATGGAAACTATCCCACCTGTACAGGCACCATCTGTTCCCCAATGCCCAAACCATCAAAAGGAGGATGAAGGTACAAAAATTACTGATTGGAACTCTCCCGAGTTTTGGAAATGTAAAGTAGCTCCTCTAACAAATCCAACACTTTTGCTTGCTGCATAATGTCTGCTATAAATAAAATCATTTGGAGCGTTTATCAACTCATTCCTTCCCTCCACCCTTGTTTTTCTAAAGTTGAGAGCTTAATGTACCTCCAAACTGTCACACTTGTTATATTTCTGCAACTTGAATTTTTTGGTTGTTAACATTTTATTATAAATACTATCATTCTTTTTCAATTTCATACATGCACATATTAAATGTAAATTATAATCAGCCTCACTCAGTACTATAAAATTAAAAAGCAAGGCAACAAATGCCTTGCTACATCGACAACTATCTTATTTTTAAGGTGTGCAAATAATACTTACTTCTGTCGTTGTGTGAAGAGGTTATCTCCTTGCAGAATGCCACTTGTTCTCTGGAAAGCTTTCTGCAATGAATAAAATGCTTTCAAAATAGAAAAGAACAAACAACAAATGTTAGGAAATCAGTGTGAAACTCACACACTTTGATCAGCTCAAGATTAAGCTTAAATCACAGAAAGCCATCTGGAATTAACCTGCTACTAGGTACAAAAATAAATGTATATATTTCTGCATGTACCCATATATCCTTAGAATGCACGGATATTTTATCATATGTTTGAATGGAGAAAAGAATTTTGTGGGTGGAAGAATTACAACTTTTTCTTTAGAAAGGATAAAAACATTTTTTTCTGAGAAAGAACAGGGATAAAATCAAAAGTAATGCATGTTTGGCTTGGAGAAAATAGGAAAACAATAAGGGGAAATTAAAATATTTATATGCGGAATGTATTTTTAGACTCAAGAGAGAAAAATGGTAATCTCATTTCTATTCTGTTTTTTCTTCTTCATAGTCTAAATGGTGGTGATGAAGGAAACTGCAGATTTTAGATTCTGGAGTGAAATTGTAATGTAAAAGAACAAACAAAAAATGTGCACTTAATACATGGACTTACTTTAAAGATTTACAGAATAAAGAAACTGCAAGATTTCTTTTCTTTTAGGTTTAGATGCTCAAAAAGAAAAAGCAGCAGGAGGACTCTGAAACCAAAAGTATTAGATTTGTAAGGGAAGATGTCAATTGTTGCAATTCTTACTCTTATGATGTGCCCTAGATCCTGTCAGGTAAGAGCGCTGCAGCTTTGTTTATCTGCTCCCTCCCAATATTGTCAGGATGCATTTCCATTTTCCAAGTGACTGCTGCCACTGTGCTACAATCTGTGCTTATTTCTCGAGCAGCTAAACCCTTTGACACTGTGGTTTTTAATTAAAATTACATTAAAGTTAATCAGCCAGAAAGAGGCTTCTGTAGAAGGCAGGTTTGATTGCAACCTGCAAAGGGCACTGAGGCTGCCAACTTGCTAAAGATGTGCCGGCAGATGCCAAGCTGTTTGTGAAAGTCCAATGATAGTAGCTGAGTTGCTGAAAGAGGTCACGTCTGTTTTTACTTTTTCAAAGCATCCTCATGCAACTAGTGCAAGGAATGTCAGTTGCTCTACACAAAAGTAACCAATGAACAGACTCAATTTCATGGTGTGTTTCTTTTGACATTAGAAATATTAATCATTTTATATGCTGTTTAATCCATTGTATTTTGTTTAATATTCTCAAATTGTAGGTTAGAGATCACATATCTCCAATGCTAAATAGCAATGTTGGGTAATTTTTTATGAGGCACTTTTTAAAAATTAGCTCATATGTATTTTCCAGGGAACTATATAAATTGGAGCTCAGTTTTCACTTAGCTTCTAAAGATCTCTGAATTTTGCAGGATAATTCTCATCTTAAATATGACTTTTTTAATCCAGAAAAATTAGGTTATTTAAAGGGTTAGACTGTGATTAATCACATGCAAACCTATAATAAATTTAGATTGATTTCTATATTCTATATTCGCTAATTTTAAGCATCCTTGCCTAATTGATCTCATTATATATATTTCTAAATAAAGATACTCAGGATTAGATTGTAAAGCAAACTACCAATATTCAGAAATAAAGCTTCAGAGGACAGAAAGTTGTTCAGACTTAGCATCATATCATAATTTGGTATTATGTGGATAAGAATTGAGTAGCCTCGTTACCCCATTTCCTTTCCCTTTAATTGTGATAGTCACTTTTTCCAGATCTCATTTGAGAATAACTCACGACATGCCACTTTTGCTGAACTAGTAAATTTTGGTTTGCAGTTGCCCTGCAAAACAGAGTTGGAAATAAAGTTTCCATGGAAAGCAGAAGACTATAGTTTGCTTCAATCCAGGATCAGAAGAAGATATTGCAATATTTTCTATAGCTATTAGCCTCCCTTAAGGCACAATACTTCCCAGATATCTCAGCCAGTATAGACTGGGAGACAAAATGTTAAGGCATCTAGAAGATAAAAATTGGGAAAGAGTATGAGCATTCTAAAATGCATTTTCTCATAAAATTCTCCCTTCTTTTGGACATTGCTTAGCTATGAAAGGATGACTCTTGGACCTTGCTTGCCTCTGAAAAGACGCTGCAAGATCAGCTCTACTTGCCACCATCCAAGAGAGTACTGCAGGATAAGATTAAAGGATAATCATCTGCAGACTGGAGAATCTGTCGTTCTCTTGATAAGATTTTCAAGATCACCAAAGAGCTATTCTATGGCTGCTGAATCAAATTTCAGATCAGATATCTCAAATCTTAAAGGCAGATATTGACCGGCACCCTATTAACAGATTGCCTATTCTTCTGTTTTTCTATAGAGACTGATTGTGATATTATACTATTTTCTGGTTTTGAAATGAAGTATAGGAGGGTCATACCTGTGTCAAGGATGCAAGCCAATAACATCTATAATTTTTGTTGCGGTGGTATATGAATGTGACAAAAATAATTGGTAATAGCTGGCCATGTGGGCACAGTATCAGTCTTGAGATCTAGCTGGTTGGATAGACCTTTGAAAATGGGAGATACTAGCTTATGGTCATGGATGAACTGAAACTATTTGTATTCTAATGGTGTCTTTTTAGGAACTAGGCCTGTTGATTGTGAATCAGTATGCTTTGCTTATACATATATGCAGAATTCCTACATGATTTTTTGAATAGCTTGAGAGTGTTGGTGAGCTTATAAATAACATCATGAGTTGGAGTTTCCAAAGGCTCGTAGGTGCCTTCTTATAGCTTTTGTTCCATTTTTCTTTGTTTCCTGAAATTTCAGTTCCTGGCCAGAAGACTTTGCTGCTTTAAGAGCATGAAACCATTTCACTAGTTCATCTCTAACTGAATTGTCAGTACAAGGTTAGGCTGTTGAACTCCAACTATATTCAGAAATGTTAGCTAAAGCTGGACAAGTATTCCAAATTCCCTGAAAATCAGTAAACCCGAAGCAGTGGATTTAAAGTAGTTTAAATTGAACTCCAAATAAGAAGCAACTATAGAAGCTTATAGAATAAAACTTATAGAAGCTAAATTGCTACTCTAAAATATTTTTTTTAACAAAATGATGCAATAAAGCTATAAAATGTTAGTGTTTCAAACAGCTATTGTTCTGTCCTTAAAAAGATTATATTTAACATTTCAATGCCCCCTGAATATTTGAAGCACTTAGCTTACGTTATAGCTGTATTTCCTCACTAGTGTCCATACAAGAGTCAGTGCCACCAGCCTTATCTATTGAAACACTTGATCATTGTATTTAGTGGCTTTCCTGATGGCATTTAATAATAATAATAATAATAATGGTAAAGTTGAAAGGGACCTTGGAGGTCATCTAGTCCAACCCCCTGCTCAGGTAGGAAACCCTATACCATTTCGGACAAATGGCTGCCCAGTCTTTTCTTAAAAACTTCCAGTATTGGAGCATTCACTGCTTTTGGAGGCAGGTTGTTCCACTGGTTAATTGTTCTCACAGTCAGGAAGTTTCTCCTTAGTTCTAGGTTGCTTCTCTCCTTGATTAGTTTCCACCCATTGCTTCTTGTCCTGCCTTCAGGCGCTTTGGAAAATAGCTTGACTCCCTCTTCTTTGCAGCAGCCCTTGAGATATTGGAACACTGCTATCATGTCCCCCCTTGTCCTTCTCTTCGTTAAACTAGACATACCCAATTCCAGCAACCATTCCTTATATGCTTTAGCCTCCAGTCCCCTAATCATCTTGGTTGCTCTTCTCTGTACTCTTTCTAGAGTCTCAGCATCTTTTTTGCATCGTGGTGACCAAAACTGGATGTAGTATTCCAAGTGTGGCCTTACCAAGGCTTTGTAAAGTGGTATTAATACTTCACGTGATCTTGATTCTATCCCTCTGTTAATACAGCCTAGCACTGTGTCGGCCTTTTTGGCAGCTGCAGCATACTGCTGGCTCATATTTAGGTGATTGTCCACTAGGACTCCAAAGTCCTTCTCACAGTTACTACTATTGAGCAAGGTAACCCCTATACTATACCTGTGCATTTGGTTTTTCTTGCCTAAATATAGAACCTTGCTTTTTTCACCATTGAATTTCATTTTGTTAGATAGTGCCTAGTGTTCAAGTCTGTCCAGATCCTTCTGTATCTTAAGCCTGTCTTCTGGAGTGTTGGCTATTCCTGCCAGCTTGGTGTTGTCTGCAAATTTGATAAGTTCCCCATCGATCCACTCATCCAAATCGTTGATGAAGATGTTGAAGAGTGCTGGGCCCACAACAGAGCCCTGGGGCACCCCACTGCACACTTCCCTCCATGTAGATGCGGTTCCACTGAGGACCACTCACTGAGTATGGCCGGTCAGCCAGCTACGGATCCATCTGGTGGTGATGCTGTCTACCCTACATTTTTCTATCTTATCAAGTAGTAGGTTGTGATCTACTTTATCAAACGCCTTACTGAAGTCCAAGTAAATTATGTCTACAACATTCCTCTGATCCACTAATTTTGTCACTTGGTCAAAGAATGCAATAAGATTTGTCTGGCATGATCTATTTTTGACAAACCCATGTTGGCTTTTAGTAATGACTTTGTTTGCCTCTAGGTGTTGGCTGATTCATTGTTTGATTAGCTTTTCCAGGATCTTCCCAGGTATTGAGGTCAGGCTGATAGGTCTGTAATTTCCTGGGTCCATTTTTTTTCCTTTTTTGAAGATGGGAACTACATCAGCTCTTTTCCAGTCCTCTGGCAGCTCCAGGATCTTTGAAAAATATAGTTCAGTGGTTCTGAGATCACATCTGCCAGTTCCTTGAGAACCTTGGGGTGTAATCCCTCTGGTCCTGGTGATTTGAACTCATCTAGGCTGGACAGGTGCTCACTTACCATTTTCTTGCTATCTTAACTTGTGTTTCTATTCTGTTTTTTATGGCACTATTTTTGATAGGTTGGTCTTTTTTTTTTCTCTTTGTGTAAAGACAGATGCAAAAAATGAGTTAAATAGTTCTGGTTTCTTCCTGTTGCTTGTCACCTTCTTGCCACTTTCACCCACTAATGGACCAATCATTTCCTTCATTTTTTGTTGTTTTTTACATGTTGAAAGAAGCTTTTTTTTTGTTATTTTTGACTTTGGTCGCAAGCCTTAGTTCATTTTGAGCCTTGGCTTTCCTCACTTCATCTTTGCAGGATTGGGCTATTTGCTGATATTCTGACTTAGTTATGTGCCCCTCTTTCCACTTTCTATACTTGTCCTTTTTATCTTTCAATTTGTCAGAGAGTTCTTTGTGCAGCCATGCTGGTTTCTTTTGAGAGCTGTTATTTTTCCTCTTTGTTGGTATTATGCTAGACTGGGCTTTTATTATCTCACTTTTCAAAATTTCCCAAGCTTCTTGAGTTGTTTTCCCCTTGAGGATTCTCATCCATGGAATCCTTCCCAAGCCCTTTCTAAGTTTATTGAAATTAGCTCTCTTGAAGTCCAAGACTCTAGTTTGACTGTGTTCTATTGCTTGTGCTTCCATAATGTTGAATTCTAATATTGCATGATCACTTCCTCCAAGGATTCCTATGGCTTCAACACCTTCTATCATTTCATCTCTGTTAGTGAGAATTAGATCCAAAATGGCTAATCCCCTAGTTCCCTTCTCTACTTTTGGGGATACAAATTTGTCTGCTAGGTTTGCCAGGAATCTGTTTGATCTTCCACTTGGTGCAGAGTTTGTCTCCCAGTTGATGTCAAGGTAGTTAAAGTCCCCCATTACTGTTGTGATGTGCTTCCTACATATCTTAGTTAGCTGACTAGCAAAAAGTTCATCTATTTCCTCTGTTTGGTTGGTGGTCTGTAGTATACACCTATGGCAATGTCATTTTCCCCCTTTTACTGTATATTGACCCAAATGCATTCAAGACAGTTTTTATCATTGTTGTGCTCTATTTCTGTAGAGATGTAGTTATTTTTTATATAGAGAGCAACTCCACCTCCTCTTTTATTTGGTCTGTTTCTTTTAAATAATTTAAATCCCTCTAACTGTGTGTTCCATGTTTCATCCCACCATGTTTCCGTAATGGCAACTATATCATATCTGCCCTCATTAACCTGAATTTCTAGTTTACCCTGTTTGCTGTTCATACTCTGTGCATTGGTGTATAGACATTTGAGTCCTTTATGACTGGCCCTGTGTTTACTTTCTACATAACCTGTGTGGTTCCTGAGTTCCCCTATTGTCTTACCACCTATTTGGTTAGTGCACTTTGTGTGGCACTCACTATTAGAGGCTTGATTTGCTTGACAGCAAGGTTGGTATTCTTGTCCACACACACATCTATGTTACATGCACTGATAGCCCTATAATTTTTAGATTGCTGGGGACAGGGTTGTTCTGTATCAATTAACTCACTGTTCCCGCTGTTTAGTTTAAATTTCCCTCCAGAAAATCTGTGAATTTATAGCCAAGTAACTCAGTCCCTTTCTTTGATGGATGCAAACCATCTCTTTTGTAAATCTTTTCATTGGACTAGCTATAGACATCGTGACTAATATATCCAAAGCCTTTCCCTTTACATCATTCCTTTAGCCACATATTGAATTGTGCTATGCGCTGACCTTTTCCATTTTGCTCCTTATACACTGGTAAAATCTCTGAGAGGCTACAGCCTATTCTGCTAAGTTCCTTCTGGAAATCGTTCTGCACAGAGAGTACATCTTTTTGGGACAGATCGTTAATGCCAAGATGTACAATAGCCTCCACATCACAGTCCTTGCTGCCATTTTTGATTATTTTAGAAATACGCTTCTTGTCCCTACTGGCAGTAGCACCTGGAAGACACCTGACCTCTTTCAAAGCCTCTGTGTCCTTTCCTAAATTTACATCCCTTATAATTGAATCACCTACCAGAAGGTAGCTTCTCTTTTTCTTACACTTAATTGGGGAAACTATTTCAAAATTGGATAATATTCCTTTCAGATAACTACTTGGTCAGTTAGCAATCTTTAGGATGACATTTTTAATTGCACGTATAGTTGCATGCAAGGAAAAATAATTTGCTTATCTTGTCAGCTTTTCTTTGTACAATAAAGTAGGCTTGCAAGCTATCATGATTGGAATAGGTCATCAAACCTATTCCAATCATGATAGCTGAAAGGCCAATTCTTTGCTCCTCACATAATTTTTCTTTCTCACTGTTAAAGAGCATCAATGTTACAACAATTCAAAAGGGAACGAGAAGGGACTGATTAAGTACTCAAGCTGTCTAATTAAATAAGAAAGATAGAGAAACTGGAGGATCTGACAGAGGTGTTCATACAGTTTTGGGCACTGCTGAGATATTAGTTTGATTTCCAAAGTCTGGTTTGCCAACTGAAAAAAAAAAAACAGTAATAACAAAATCTAAGAGTTCTTCCAAATGTTATCTAGCCATTTCAAATGAGACAGTTTTACTTCAAGGCACCAAAACTAAAAGATAAGGTATAAGGCCACACTGGTTTCCAAAGTATAAATGGCTCTCTTAAGCAATGCTATGCAAATCACCATTGCCTTTTCCTCCATGTTTATTTTATTCTGAGAGCCTTTTGGTTCTGTCTAGATTTGTCTAATTATAGTTGACCAATTAGAGTGGATTTTACAAGAGGTTAAAATTATCAGCAGCGTTTTATTGCCTTCTCCCTACTTATCTTTTCCTAAAATCACAGAATAAAAGAGTTGGAAAGGATTGTAGCGATCATACAGTCCAGACTCCAGTTCAGAGCAGAAATCCATTACTAGTGTACAACTTCTCAGAAAACCATCCAGCTTTTCTTTCACTATCTCCACTGGAAAAAAACAACAATCAATTCTTGAAATTACCCTTTCCTTTGCTGAATAACTCTTAACAGTGAGAAAATGTTTCTTGATGTTCCAACTAAAATCTATTTTTTGTCATTTAAAACTCTTATGTGCCATTGAGATAAATAAAAACAGCTATGATGTCTCCCATAAACTCGTATTCTCTGGGTAGATATATTAACGTCCCCAAAAGATCCTAATTTTCTCTCCTTTCTGAACACTTATCATCTTGATTGGTCTCCTTTAGACACTTTGATTTGTCTTTTTTGAAACATAATGTCCCAAAATGGAATCAATATTCTATGTGCACTCTCACCAATGCTGAATAGAAAAGAACAATTAATCTTGACATTATACTTCTGTTAATGGAAGCCTAAGATTGCCTTTGCTTTCCCCCCCCCCCCCAGCTGCATCACACTTTTGGCTCAATTCAGCTTGTGATCTATCAAGACTTCTAGATTCTTTTTATATGCACTTCAGCCAAATATAGTTCTCCCTAGTTTTTTTCTGTAGTCATGCCTTTTATTTTTCTGACCTATATTTAGGATTTGCATTTGTTCCTGTTGAAAGTTTTCTTGTTGGTTTTTACCAATGTTCCAGCTTGTCAAGTTCTTTCCAAATCTTGATGCTGTCCTGTAATGAGTTTGTCATCTGTTCTTTGTATAGTTTGCAGTTTTGGTAATTATATAAGTTAGTCTAGCAGTTTAGCCTGACTTCAGAGTCTATTGCACACTTTATAAGAGTATGTTGGTTGTTTCTTCTTCTTTGTGTTCTTTTCAGATGCTTTGGATTGGATTTGCTGGATCAGATTTCTAGATCTGAACATACCAATTAAAAATAACATAAGTGAACCATTAAAACGAGGCATGTATTTTTAAGCATTTCTGAATAAATATATGAATTTTCTTTTTTCGAAATGTTTTATTTATGTTGAAGCTCTAACAATTATTATGAAAGTTTTTAACATATGCACATGGTGTAAACCAGAGCATATTGGCACATTAAAAAGAGATACAGTATGCATGTTTTTCATTCATCCTAATCTATGCTGAAATGTGGCTTGTTTCTTGTATAATTATTATGCTGTCATTTCTTTCAGTTATAATAAAAACTACAATATACAACCATTACTTTGTTGAAAGAGGTCAGAGAATAAAAAAATATCACAGCCTTTGGAGTATAAAGATTTTTATGGTCTTCTGAAATTTCTCAGCTGCCATTTTCAAAACAAAATTGATACGTAAGTATTTCATTGAAACAAGTAAACAAAGGCACCAAATGACAAGCATGGCTTTGAACAAATTCTCCTATAGCAATTCATTGAAAATTGGACAAACTTTTTTTAAAAATAATAAATATATTTGTTAAAACATCTAAGAACAAAATAAGTATCTACAGAAAATAAGAAAAAAGAAAATAGGGACACAATGAGTAAAGAATAAAATAAATAATGAATTTACAATGATTACAAAATTTAAAATTAATATTTTTCATTCTTCATTTATATATTAGATTTATTATACCATCTTAAGAAATAACTAAACATCTCTATAAAACTCTAAACATGATATTAATATTAATATCACCACTACCTGTCTTTTTTCCAAAATACGTGTACATAATCACAAAGGAAGTTATTGTTTCTAAAAGAGAAAAATATTACATACTAAATTCCCTCCCATTGTATCAAACTGGTGATTGTATTAAAATATTTCTAAACACTGAAATTGCTTCTAATTACTATAATTATGTAAATTATTTCTCCCTGAAAAAAATCATATACAAAATGTCAGAATAGAATAGAATAGAATAACAACTTTATTATCACTTTGAATGTAAACTAATCAGCATACATTAAAATGAAATTTCACTGTATACACCCTCCAATATACACTACATAAATATGACAAAAAGAAATACATAAATACATAATTATGCATATACCCACATACATTATATGACACAGAAAAACAACACAATCTCGTATACATGTGCATGACAAGAAAAACAAATCTTACGAGTTTGCCAGATGAATGACATAGGGAACAAAGCTATTATACAATCAGGTAGACCTGTTATAAATACTTTGAAACTCCTGCCAAAGGGGAGCAACAGAAGCAGATCGTAAAGTGGGTCCTAGAGCACTATATGCTCTAAGCCAGTGGTTCTCAACCTTTCTAATGCCGCGACCCCATAATACAGTTCCCCATGTTGTGGTGACCCCCAACCACTTATACATCACCGGGTGCCAGGGGTGTGGCCAAAGAAAAGGGGGAAAAAATGGCAGACAGCCTTGTTTGGCGACCCCCGTGAAATGGTCGTTCAACCCCAAATGGGGTCCCGACCCACAGGTTGAGAACCACTGCTCTAAGCACATAGTGCTTATAAACAGCATCCTGAATACCAGGAAGCAAGCTTCCTATGATCTTCTCGGCTGTCTTTACCAATTTCTGTATGGACTTTCTATCTGAGGCACTGCTGCCACCAAACCAGACAGTGATACAGTTTGTTAAAATGCTCTCAATTGTGCCTCTGTAAAATGTGGCCAGGACAGGAGGAGAGAGATGTTCTCTCCTCATCCAATGCAGGAAATGCAGATGCTGGTTTGCATGCTTCACTAAGGAGAGACAAATTCAGTTTGTTAGTTATCTGCACCCCCATATACTTAATACTGTTGACCATCTCTACAGATGCATCCTTCATACTGAGTGGAGTATGACTATGCCAGCTCTAAAATCTACAACGATCTCCTTTGTTTTATCAACAAAGGAATTTGCCTTGTTGTAGGACATATAATTCTTGCTTAAGTTTAGTCAAACCTCTGGGTATACAAACTTAATTTTGCCATTGCTGCACATCACCCAAGTTTGGTTTCACAACTCCAAATATTGTTAGTAAAGTGTCTCTTTTCCAGTGTTGAATCAAATTTGTGACTATTAGCATAAAACATATCTCAACAAAATATGATATATTTTGTTTGTGGAATTCCATATATTTATGAAGTTCTATCTTATAAAAGTCCTTTTAAGTTTTTGTTTTCTTTTGTGTCTTTTTACTGTATATCTGTGAATTCCATTACCTAAGCCAACACCTTCTAATATTGGCTATTTGGGGATTTTATCTGTTCAATCAACCATGACAAGCAACATGCACAGTAACATAGTTTTAAAATTTGGGAGACCAAGCCTACTTCTAGCTTTGGAATCTTGTAAAAATGTTTATTTTAGTCTAGGTTGTTGTTTTTTCCAGATAAATTTATTAACTGCTCTTTGCTAATCTTGCAAAAAAAAAAAGAAGAACAAAACAATTTTGATATTGAACTTGGCACCAAAAGAGACTACCTCTTTCTGATTACATATACCTTTCCCATCAGGCCCCACAGGAGAGGTATGTGGTGGATCCTGCATGCTAAAGAGTTCCATCTGATCTAGAAGACTAAATAAATAAATATGAAATCTCCAGGAGTTGGGTAACATATAAATTTAATATATTATTATCATTTAAAAATTATTTTGGTGAATATATTCATTTTAATTGTTGCAACTGATTTTGACCTGGAGAGGGGTTTTTTTTCCACTTTTCAAAATCTTTTTAAGGTTCTGTCCATAATTTGATGCAACTTTTTAAAAAATATATCTTTGTTACTGCCTATTAAATACATCTCAAATATTTCACCAGGGGTTTGGTTAACTGAATATCCAACTACAGATGGTTGGTCTTACAACAGTTCATTTAGTGAATGTTCAAAGTTATAATGGCACTGGAAAAAAGTGACATGTCCATTTTTCAGAATTGTGACTGCTGTAGCATCCACATGGTCATGTGATCAAAATTTGGATGCTTGGCAACTGGCTTGTATTTATGACAGTTGCAGTGTCCTGGGGTCATGTGATCACCTTTTGTGACCTTCTGACAAGCAAAGTCAATTGGGAAGCCAGATTCACTTAAAAACCCATGTTACTAACTAAACAATTGCACAATTTATTTAACATGGCAAGAAAGATTGTAAAATGGGGCAAAACTCACTTAACAACTGTCTCACTTAGCAACAGAAATGTTGGGCTGAATTGCAGTCATAAGTCAAGGACTAACTCTAGTTCTCTACTAAGCATTTTTTCCCTCTTGGGATAAGTATCTTGTTATTATCTTGTTTCTTCGTTAATAGTACATTTATATAACATTTTTATTAATATTCTTTTCTTTGAAATAGGGCAGCATTGATTATCTTAGATCATTCATAGTTTTCAACAAAATGTATTAATAGTTCTAAAATAATCAGTAACGTTGCTTAAAATACAGTACAAAATAAGCAAAATATATTTTAACATATTGTATTAATACAATAAAAATACAAGCAATAGAACATAATACAGCCAGTGTCTTAAACTTTAAAAGAGTTAATTTTAACAAACTCAAAGAGACGCGAAGAAAAATTCCATGGATGAAAACCCTAAAGGGGAAAACAACTCAAGAAGCATGAGAAACTCTGAAAATTATGATCATAAAAGCCCAGTCCAGTACAATACCACTGAAAAAAAAACAAGAAATCCAAGAAGAAACTAGCAGCGTTGCATAAAGATCTCTTTGATAAACTGAAAGGCAAAAAGGACAAGTACAAAAAATGGAAAGAGGGACACATACTAAGGCAGAATACCAGCATATAGTATGAATCTGCAAAGATGAAATCAGGAAAGCTAAGGTTCAGAATGAACAAAGACTTGCAACAAAAAGCAAATATAATAAAAAAAGTTTATTTCAACATATAAATAATAAGAAAATAGTTAAGGAAACAGTAGGTCCATTTAAGAGAGAAGATGGCAAGGAAGTAACAAGCAGTAGAAAGAAAGCAGAACTGTTTAACTCATTCTTTGCATCAGTCTTTACACAAAACAAACTATAGCTCAGCCTGCCAAAAACCTAACTGTAAAAGACAGACTAGAAATAAAAAATTAAAATAAGCAAGAAAATGATTAGAAAATACCTATTTGATCTTGACGAATATAAATCACCAGGATCTGATGGTATTCCCTCCCAGAGTTCTAAAAGAGCTGGCAGATATTATCTCAGAACCATTGTACCATATCTTTCAAAAATCCTGGAACATCAGGGAATTACCTGAGGATTGGAAAGAGCTGATGTGGTTCTTATCTTTAAAAAAAAAAGGGGGGGGGACAATCCAGACCCAGGAAACTACAAACCAATCAGCCTAATATCAATACCTGGGAAGATATTGGAAAAGATAATCAAAAAACAGATCTGGGAACATCCAGAAACAAATAGAAGTATAGCTAAAAGCCAGCATGGGTTTGTTAAAAACAAATCATGCCAACCAATCTTATTTCATTCTTTGACAAAGTGACTAAATTAGTAGATCAGTGAAATGTTGTGGACATAGTATACTTAGACTTCAGCAAGATATTTGACAAGGTAGACCACAACCTACTTCTTGGTAAACTAGAAAAATGTGGGATAGAAAGTATAACTACCAGATGTATTTGTAACTGGCTGACAAATCATACTCAACGAATAGTCCTTAATGGCACTACATCCACATGGAGAGAAGTAAGCAGTGGAGTACCACAAGGTTCTATTTTAGGCCAAGTACTCTTCAATATCTTCAAAACGACTTAGATGAGGGAATAGAAGGAGAAACCATCAAATTTGCAGATGACTAAGCTGGTAGGAATAGCCAACACCCCAGAAGACACTCTAGGGATCCAAAAGATCTTGACAGACTTGAACAATGGGCCCTATCCAACAATGAAATTTAATGTGAAGAAGAGCAAGGTTTTACACTTAGGCAAGAAAAATCAAAGGTACAAATACAGATTAGGCGAAATCTGGCTCAAAGATGGTAACTATGAGAAGGATTTTGGAGTACTAGTGGACGATCACTTAAATATCAGCCAGCAGCAGTCAAAAAAGCTAATACAATCCTTGGTTGCATAAACAGAGGCATAGAATCAAAATCATGTGAACTATTACTACTGCTTTATAAAGCCTTAGTAAGACCACACCTTGAATACTGCATCCAATTTTGTCACTACATTACAAAAAAGATGTTGACATTTTGGAAAAAAGTACAAAGAGCAACTATGATGATTAAAGGCCTGGAGACAAAAACAAATAAAGAATGGTTGCAGGATTTGGGTTTGGCTGATCTAGAGAAAAGAAGGACTGGGGGACATGATAGCAGCATTCCAGTATTTAAGAGGTTACTACAAAGAGGAGGGGGTCAATTTATTGATCAAAGCACCTATAGGCAGGAAAGAAACAATGAATGGAAACCAGTCAAGGAGAAAAGCAACTTGGAACTAAGGAGAAACTTGCTCACAATGAGGACAATTAACCAGTGGAACTGCTTGCCTTCAGAAATCGTGGGTGCTCACTGGAGGTTTTTAAAAAGAGACTGGACAATCACTTATCGGAAATGGTATAGGATCTCCTGCTTGAGCAGGGGGGTGGACTAGAAGACCTCCAAGGTCTCTTTCAGCTCTATTCTGATTGATTGTATTTCTCCTTGGGCCTACTATTCCTACAATATTCATCCAATTCTGTAAGCACACACATTTTAACTATTTCTTGATTTCCATTGATACGTAATGGAAGGCACAAAGGTACCCTCAGAAATTTAATATCAGGCACTGGGTCTTCAGGGACAATGTTCCAGTGACTACACCTGGTACAATTTGTCCCTGTATGATGCAACACTTTCTTTTATACTAGATTAGAACTAAACATTTCTACCTATCTTCTATTAATATTAAATGAATGAAAAAATAAAGCCATTCTGTGTCAGCATCTCCTTATATATTTTAGCTCCCTGCATGACAATTCAACAATTCATTAATTTTTCTACACTACAGTGTTACATAATGATGGCTAAATGTGATTATTGGTGTAAAATGCTCTACAAAGAATAGCTTTTAACCAGATATTTTGACAGTGATTATCATTTTAAGTCTAAATAGACAAATGGTCTCCTATTTCAAGTTGTTTCTTGGTAGAGTACTATATAACTACAACCTATAGCAGTGGTTCTCAACCATTCTAATGCCGTGACCCCATAATACAGTTCCCCATGTTGTGGTGACCCCCAGGGGCATGGCCAAGTGGGTGTGGCCACCAATAAGAGGGAGTAGGACAGCTAGGGAAAAGGGAAAAAAATGGCAGACAGCGTGGTTTGGCGACCCCCGTGAAATGGTCGTTCGACCCCAAATGGGGTCCCGACCCACAGGTTGAGTACCACTGACCTATAGCCATATTTTCCAACCAATTTCTTTAAAAATAGCCATTCTCTAATTACAGAGCCTTTGTGACCAGATATGACTACCATTTTGCAACACCAAACAAAACCATGTTTTATACAATGACTGGATTCATATATAATATCATGCCAAAAAAACCAAAGAAATTATATTTATGTCTTTGTGTGACAAATAGGATTTAACCTTTTCCCCATCTCCCACAAATAAGTATTCTTTGACGTACAAGCACAATTAGGTCTAGAATTTCCTCTGCTAAACAAGGCAGTTGTTAGGCAAGTTACACCTAATTTTATGACCATTCTTGCCATGATTGTTAAGTGAAACACTGCCTTTGTTAAGCGAAATATAGTTATTAAGTAAATCCAGCTTCCTCCATTGACTTTGCTTGTCAAAAGCCAACTGGGAAAGTCACAAATAGTGATATCTGCACTGGCTCTTCATTTTGCCACGTTCATCTGATCTACTTTTAGTGAAGCCGTCTTCAGTTGTCTTTTCTTCACTAGAACTATCATGTCCCATTGATCTCAGTAGATCTGTAGACTAAGAATAATTAAATCTTCACACATTGACAGAGGTTTACTTATGTATTAATGGGAATATAGTATTAGTGAAGTCAATGTTTGATTTCATGACATTATACCCAACAAGCAGTTTACACAAATCTGACTTTTTTGAGAAAAAAGTAGGCAACACTTTCTTCAAACCAGCACACATATTTTCACTTTTCACTTCAGCTAAACTTAATCTCAGAAATCTATATTACCATGAGCTATAAAGAAATCAGTGTTTAAAATGTAAACAATTAAAATATAAAAAATTACATAACAGAGACTCTTCACAGATAGTAACTACAAAATATTTCTATTTTCACTTTCACAATGTATGATCCTAACTATAATTTTGGAAATTAGTATCTTTTTATAAATATATTAATTAGTTTCAATCTTCAAAAAATGTATATTTTTTACTGCATGGAAATTAAAGTCTGGACAAACAGAATGAATTCTTTATGAAATGATAGCTAAAGGACCTGTTCTTCAAAACTGGGAAAAATATATTCAATTGACTTGAATAAAAATAATAAAAAACACACTTGTTACAGATACCAGTTATGTTCTCTGGTATACAGTGAATTAGAACTAAAAGATTTAGGCTAAAAAATCCAGAGAACAATTTGTTGTTTAGTCTTCCTATCACTTTTCAACCACTGTTATTAAGAAATAGTTGGATTTGGATAGCATTGCATGCTATTACTCATGGTTTGAAATGACAATGACTTGGTTCACCCAATACAAGGAAATGTGTTGTTAGCTTTAGATCCCACTTTTCCTTCAGAAGCTCAAAGCAGTACAAGTATAAAAAGTGGAAAGAGGGTCATATAACTAAGGCAGAATATCAGCAAATAGTCCGAGCCTGCAAAGATGAAGTAAGGAAAGTTAAGATTCAAAATGAACTAAGGCTTGCAACAAAAGTTAAAAATAACAAAAAAGAGCTTCTTTCAACATGTATAAAACAAGAAAAAAATTAAGGAAATGATTGGTCCATTAGTGGGAGAAAATGGCAAGAAGGTGACAAGCAACAGGGAGAAAGCAGAACTACTCAACTCATTTTTTGCATCCATATTTACACAAAGGGAAAAAACAGCCCAACCTATCAAAAACAGTACCATAAAAAACAGATTAGAAACACGTTAAGATAACCAAGAAAATGGTAAGTGAGCATCTGTCCACCCTAGATGGAATGGTTGCTGGAATTGGGTATGTCTAATTTAATGAAGAGAAGGACGAGGGGGGACATGATAGCAGTGTTCCAATATCTCAGGGGCTGCCACAAAGAAGAGGGAGTCAAGCTATTCTCCAAAGCACCTCAAGGCAGGACAAGAAGCAACGGATGGACACTAACCAAAGAGAGAAGCAAACTAGAACTAAGGAGAAATTTCCTGACAGTTAGAACAATTAATCAGTGGAACAACCTGCCTCCAGAAGTGGTGAATGCTCCAACACTGGAAGTTTTTAAGAAGAGAGTGGACAGCCATTTTTCTGAAATGGTATAAAGTTTCCTGCCTGAACAGGGGGTTGGACTAGATGACCTCCAAGGTCCCTTCCAACTTTTTATTATTATCGATCATCGCACAGTCAGCCAGATGTTCAGACTGGATTTGGCATTTTGTCTACCTATCGAGTCCTTACCCAGGACCTGGGATAGGCAGATGTGGATGTTTGATGGTATTACAGATATCGTCGCAGGATGGAAGCAGTTCCTAATAAGGCTGCCTTTTGCAATTGACTAATAGCGAATTTGTCAATGCCAATGGTGTTCAAGTGGTGCTCCAGTTGTTTTGGGATTGCACCCAAGGAGCCTATTACTATTGGTACTACCCTTGCTTGCTTTTGCCACAGTCTTTCTATTTCTATTTGTAGGTCTTTGTATTTTGTTATCTTCTCCAGTTCTTTCTCTTCTATTCTGCTATCTCCAGGCACTGCCACCTCCACTATCCAGACTTTTTTGTCTTTCTTATCGACAATTGTTAAGTCTGGGGTGTTATGTTGCAGGTGCTTGTCTGTTTGAATTCTGAAGTCCCAGAGCAGTTTAATTTTATCATTTTCTATGACTTTCTCTATTTGATGATCCCACCAGTTTTTGCTTACAGGCAAATGATATTTTTTGCAGATCTTCCAATGCACCATTGTTGCTACTTTGTCATGCCGCTGCTTGTAATCAGTTTGTGCAGTCTTCTTGCAACAGCTTACCAAGTGGTCCACTGTTTCTTCAGCTTCTTTGCATAGGCGGCACTTACTGTCTGTTGCTGTCTTCTCAATTTTGACTTTGTATGCATTTGTCCTTAAGGCTTGGTCTTGTGCAGCCAGAATTAGTCCCTCGGTCTCTTTCTTCAATTTTCCTGCTCTTAGCCATTGCCAGGTTTTATTATTATCTGCTTTCCCAGCTATTTTTTTCATGTATTGGCCATGTAGTGCTTTGTCTTCCCATGCCTCTATTCTGTTCTTCATTTGGTCTTTCTTGTAGGCCAGTTTGGTCTCTCCAGTAGTTAGTAAGCCTTCCTGATATACTAATTTCAGTGCATCTTCATCATTGTTCTTCAGATATTCTTCCAAAGCCATTTTTTCTTCTTCAACCATCTGATGTACTTGTAGCATTCCACGCCCACCTATTTGCCTTGGTAGATAAAGTCTATCAATGTCACTGCGTGGATGAAGGGCATGATTCATTGTCATTATTTTTCTGGTCTGCCTATCCATTGCTTTTAGTTCTGCTTGAGTCCAGTCCACTATTCCAGCTGTGTACCTAATGACTGGGATTGCCCAGGTGTTGATTGCCTTTATGGTATTTCCTCCATTGAGTTTGGATTTTAAGATCTTCTTCACTCTCTTGATGTATTCACCTCTAATCTTTTTCTTGACTTCAGTGTGCTTGATGTTGTCAGCTTGAAGGATACCCAAGTATTTGTAGTACTCTTCCTCATCCAGACTCTTAATGTTATTTTCGTGGGGCATCTTGATTCCTTCAGTTTTCATTATTTTTCCTTGTTTGATAGTAAGTGTGGCACATTTGTCCAAGCCAAACTCCATTACAATATCTTGGCTATATATACGGACAGTGTTGAGCAGCGATTCTATTTCAGATGATGTTTTTCCATACAGCTTCAGATCATCCATATAAAGGAGGTGGGATAGTCTGGCAGATGTTTTTGATGTTTGATAGCCATGTCCTGAGTTATTCAGTATTGTTGACAGAGGAAACAGTGCAATAACAAATAGTAATGGTGATAATGAATCTCCTTGAAATATTCCTCTCTTGATATTAACCTCTCCCAGCTTCTCACCATTGATCTGCAACTGTGTCTTCCATTGTGCCATCGATCTTTGCACAAATTTTCTGATGTTTCTACTGACTCCTGTTATTTCTAGGCACTTTATTATCCAATCATGTGGCAGAGAGTCAAATGCCTTTTTGTAGTCAATCCATGCCACATTCAGGTTGGTCTTCCTTCTCTTGCAGTTTTCCAAGATCATTTTGTCTATTAGGAGTTGATCTTTTGTTCCTCTGCTATTGGGGCGGTTTCCTTTCTGCTCAGGTGGAAAGAGATTGTTTTCAACTAGATGCTGTTGCACTGCATCAGCTACCACACCAGTTAGTAATTTGAAAGTTGTTGGTAAGCAGGTAATTGGCCTGTAGTTACCTGGTGTTGCCCCTTTTGCTGGATTTTTCATTATTAGGTAGGTTTTCCCAGTTGTTAGCCACTTTTCAATTTCTCCTCCTTGTAGTATATTGTTGAACTGTTGGCAATGAGTGGGTGTATAACAGTTAGATGTTTCAACCAAAACCCATGCAGTTCATCTTCACCTGGTGCTGACCAATTTTTGATTTTCTTTGCTCTTTTTTCTACCATTTTTGTTGTTATTACTAGTTCTTTCATTTCAACTTCTGTTTTATTTGCATCCACCTCTTTTAACCAAGCCGCATCCTTGTTGTATTTCTTTGGGTTATCCCATATCTGCTTCCAGAACTGCACTGTTTCTTCCTTGTCAGGTACTGACTGATTCCTTGCAGTTTCTCCATTGATGGATTGGTAGAAACGTTTCTGATTGGATTGAAATTGGAGGTTCTGCCTATAGTTTGCAATTCGAGCTTCATATCTACTGATTTTCCTGGCTATAGCTGTTATTTGTTGCTTTATTATTTCCAGTGCTTCCTTGATCTTCCTTGTTTCTAAGTGGTATTTCTTGATTAGGTATTCTTTGGTCTTCTTGTTCTTCAGCTTCTTTTCTTTCATCTGTTCTAGCTTGCTTGCATGTGATCTTAACTTGCTGATCTTATTTTCTAGTCTAACCTTCCATTTTTGTGGTGCACTGTTTGTTTGTTTTTCTTCTTTGTTGATTTTGCATCCCAGGTATTCTGTTATAACTGCAGCTGTGCTGTACATTAGTTGGTTTGTTTCTTGCAGTGAATTGGTGCTTATACTTGATATTGCAATATTTGCATCTTTTAATGCTTGTGCTAGCTGTTTCTTTGGAACAAGCTTCAATGCAGGTAGCCTTATTCTGTTGTTTTTGTGCTGTTCTAGATGCTCAGTTATTCTTTGTTTCAATTCTTTTATTTCTTTAGTTAGAGGGTTTTGTTCTTCCTGAGGAAGAGGTGCCTGGTTTCCAAATGAGAACAGTTGTATATCTCTGCTGGATTCCTTCACTGCCAACTCCCCCTGGTTTGCCTCTACATTCTGAATTACTTCTGGTAAGGCTTTGATTTCTTTGCCCTGGGTAAACCTTTGCAGTTCGTCCAATTCTGTTTCTGTGAATATTTTATTTCGTGTTATAAATCGGCGTTGATCTGCTAGTCTCTGTTCTGTTATTTCTGATTCTGGATGTTGTTCTTTCCAGAACTGGTGCTGTTGCGTCCTTGGCGGGAAAACAGACACGAGAAACAGCTGGAGTTCTCAGGTTCTTTTATCCAGCGTTCAGCTTACATGAAGATGGCTTCAGCTCAGCCCAAACGCCTCACAGCCTCTTATATAGGCAACTCCCGGGTAAATGGGTTACTTTTCCCGCGCCAGCACCCGCGCATGCGCACGGCGCTGGCGACAGCCTGTCTGGTCCCGGGCAGCTTTGCACCTGCCCGGGACTGCCTGCAAACGCCCGAGCCGTTTGCAAGGCTCGGGACATAACACCCCTTTCCCCCGGGCTAAAACTACTATCAACATACAACATTTATTTTACACGACAATTTGCTCCCCAGTGTTCCCACTGTTTACTGGCTTTTGTCTTGCCAACAATGTTATGTAATCTTCTAGGTACTTAGGAGATTTCTTTGCTCTCTGTGACCTTCTTAGCTCTGGGTTACTGGCATAAGTCCCCTGACTGGAGGGAGGCATGAGCCTGTTCTCTCTACTGTGCCCTGGTGTCTTCCAAGGACTGTGCCCCGATGCCTGGCCTGCTTGCTTGCCCACCGGGCTCGTCAGGCCAGGGCTTCTGTTGCTTTGTGACCTGGTTGTCCTACCTAGCTGTAGCCCCTCAGGCCCCTTGAAGTGATAGCCACTGCTGGGCGTCTCTGTAGAACCCCCTAGGTCAGTCCAAGACCTGTCAGGAGGCTGTCTATTCCCTGAACCCCATTCTGTGTTTGGGCTCGTGTGGGTTTCTGTACTCTCCCAAAACTCAGGTGTCCCCTGATTTGTGCTAGGGGTGTTGTAGTCGGGACTTGGTTCCTCGACTAGCTCTGTGTATGTTTGACCCCCTGTAGGATTTGGGGTAAGGTCAGGCCAACCTTGGGCATTGTGTGCCAGCTCTCTTGCGGGGAATGATTTGTTGGGATGCCCCCGGGTATCCTCCGTTGCTGGAGTGCTGTGTGCTGTGTGTGGAAAGTGAGTATGCCCCCGGGGTAACTCCCTGGCTGGAGTAGGCGTGAGTGCCTGTTGTGTGGGTAAGCTCCAAGACTTCCTTTTCGGAGCAATTGCAGAATCTTGGGACGAGCCGTTTGTGGCTCCCTCAGTGGCGATGGGCAGTAGCTCTTGCCCTTCCCTTTGCTCCAAAGGGTCCCCCTCCCCCCCTGGAAAAGACCCAGGAGTTTCAGCAGAAAAGTCCCGCCTAGAGCGGAGTTGGTCGATGTGCCGACGCAGGACACGACCGTTGTCCAGGGCAACCTCGTAGGAGAGAGGACCTGTGATCCTGGACACAGAAGCGGGGACCCATGTATGACCAGGCCCGTAATTGCGAGCCCAAACCGGGGCACCCACAAGTAGTTGTCTAGGTGCCCTAGGATGTGAGGTAGATGAAGGCAGTCTGTCCGGATGCAACCGGTCAAGTCTCGTAGTAAGTTGGCGCCCCCAACGAAGTTCAGCTGGACTTCTCCCTGTAGAAGTGGACGGTGTGGTGCGATAAGAAAGGAGAAAGTCAGCCAACCTGTGATGCCAGTCCCCGTAGGTGAGTCTCTTCAAGGCGTCCTTTGCGATGCGCACCATGCGTTCAGCCATACCGTTGGTGGATGGGTGAAAAGGCGCAGATGTGGCATGACGAATCAGGTTTGCCTGTAAGAAAGCTTGGAATTCGGAGGAGGTGAATTGAGGGCCGTTGTCAGACACAATGACATCTGGCAGCCCGTGTGCAGCAAAAATCCCCCTCAGTACCTGAATAGTCTTTGCAGTGGTGGTGGACGAGACAGGCACAACCTCAAGCCATTTTGAATGGCTGTCAACAAGGACCAAGAAGAACTGGCCCTGAAAGGGCCCAGCGTAGTCAATGTGCACCCTAGACCATGGGGACTGTGTTTCCTCCCATTTATGCACAGGAGCTTGGGGCATCTCTGGGCGAGATCGTTGGCACATGTGGCATGCGTGTACCTTAGCCTCAATATCTTTATCTAAAGCAGGCCACCACAAGTGGCTGCGTGCAAGAGCCTTCATGCGAACAATGCCAGGATGACCCTCGTGGAGGGATTCTAAGACCCTAGTCCTCATTGAGGTGGGAATGACAACTCTGTTTCCCCAAAGCAAACAACCCTGAGAAAGGGACAATTCGTTCCTTTTGGACCAGAAACTCTGAAACTCAGGACTAGGGCAGTGCTCAGGCCACCCGGACAGGACCCAGGAGCGGACACGTGAAAGTGTGTGATCTGTACCTGTTTCAGCGGTAACATCCCTGGCACTAAGAGGAAGCTCGGGCAAGGCTTGGATTGATAGAATGTTGACAGCTGGCGCGGGGTCAGCTTCTACTACTGGCAGAGGCAACCTACTGAGGCCATCAGCATGGCCCATTTCTTTCCCAGGCTTGTGGAGTAATGAAAAATCATATGCAGACAAAAAAATAGACCACCTAAGCATTCTAGGGGAAATGATGTGGGGAGTCTGCTTACGTGTGGTAAACAGTCCCAGCAGAGGCTTATGGTCAGTGAAGACCGTGAAATGCCTGCCATATAGAAAATCGTGGAATTTTTTAATTCCAGCAACAACAGCCAGAGCCTCCCTGTCTATCTGAGCGTAGTTGCGCTCGGCAGAAGACAATGTTCTGGAGTAGTATGCAATAGGAACCTGAGTTCCATCAGACCTGAGGTGACTCAGGACAGCTCCAACCCCGTAGGGGGATGCATCACAAGCGATGCACACAGGGAGAGACTCGTTGAAATGTGCAAGAACACTGTTAGAAGTGAGCAAGGCCTTGACTTCTTTAAAGCAAGCCTCATGTGCTTGTGACCACAGCCACACAGCTTGTTTGTCTAGTAGCCTGTGAAGAGGCTCAGCTACACTAGCTTTATGTGGAAGAAAAGAATTGTAGAAATTCAGGAGGCCTAAGAAGGCCTGAAGTTCGGCCTTAGACTTTGGCCTGGGTGCTTCTAAAATAGCAGTTAGTTTGGATTCAGCAGGATGAATCCCAGCAGCATCAATTTTGAATCCCAGAAATTCAGTAGAAGGCACCCCAATCTTGCATTTGTCTTTTCTGAGCTTAAGGCCTGATTTCCTGAATCTTAACAGGACAGCCCTAAGCCTTTCAGCTAGAATGTGTGTGGAGTCTCCTGCAATCAAGACATCGTCAAAGTAGGGGCAGACCCCTGGTATACCTCGTAGTGTGTTTTCCATTACGCTTTGGAAAATCCCAGGAGCGACATTCACTCCAAACTGCAGCCTTTTTACCTTAAAGGCTCCCCTGTGGGTCACAATAGTCTGAGCTATGGCAGCATCATTATCAACAGGCAGCTGTTGATATGCTTGAGCTAGGTCAAGCTTTGCAAAAACACGCCCCCCCTTGAGAGAGGCCAGGATGTGACTGACCACAGGAACAGGATAGGCATGTTGCTGCAATGCCTTATTGAGTGTGCATTTGTAATCAGCACAAATGCGAATGTCCCCATTTGCCTTTAGAGGCGTGACAATGGGGGTCTCCCATGGGCTGGAATCAACAGGTTCTAGGATTCCTTGTTGGATTAGTTTGTCTAATTCAGTGTCAATCTTACTTTTTAAAGCAAAAGGGACCCTTCTTGCTTTAATCCTAATGGGAGTGACAGTGGGGTCTAGCTTTAAGGACACAGGTGGTCCTTTGAATGTGCCCAGCTGGGGGCTGAAAACATCTGCAAATTCCTTGCAGACTTCCTGTAGGTCGAGTGTTTGTAAGCTGTTGAGTCCTGTGACGTGTATCCCCAGGGCCTCAAACCAATCGAGTCCTATGAGACTCGTTCTTTCACCCCCTACTACTAACAAGTCTAGTGGACCTTCAAAACTCTTGTATTGCACGTTAAGGGTGGCCTCCCCCTTAACACACACTCTTGAGTTCTGAAAATCAGTTAATACAATATCAGAAGGCCTTAACTTGGCCTTAGTCCCACTACTGGAACAAATCTTCCTAAATGTATGCAATGAAATGATGGAAAGGGCAGACCCTGTGTCTAGTTCCATAGATAATGGAACCCCTTGTAGCTTCACGTTGAGTGACAGCTTTTTCTTCATGGGCTTGTGTGTGCCTGTCCTACAAATGTTTCTACGCGAAGCGCAAAAACCTACCCTATTCTGGCTGGGGACTCTGGTACCCTTCAGGCGTTCTTCTTGAGGTTGTGCCTTTCGTCGGCCCAGACACACAGCTGCAATGTGCCCTTGTTTGCCGCATGCCCGGCAGGTAGCGGAGCGGAACTTGCAGTCGGTTCTCCTGTGGCGACCTCCACAGCCGATGCACTTGAGCGGAGCTGAAGAGCTTTCCTTCTGATTTTCTCCCTTCGCGGGATGTAGACGGTCGACTTCTTCGTCCGGATCCTCCTCGGAGTTTCGTCGGACGTCTTCTTGGTGCACGGACGCACCCTCTGCACTGCTTCTGATCGGCCGCATGTTCTTGACGGCGCCGCCTGCTGCTTCTTCCGCGGTGGCTTCCCTTAAAGCGTCTTGGAAGGATAATTCTTCCTTAGCGAAAAGTCTCTGTTGTAGCTCTCGATGCCTCAACCCGCACACGAATCGGTCCCTCAGTCGTTCCTCGAGGTCCTTGAACTCGCAGGGCTTGGCGGCCTTCCGTAACGCGGCGATGTACTCCTTGGCTGACTCCCCGGACCGTTGATCCCTCTGCTCGAAGGTGTGGCGCCATGAGATAACGGACACCTTGGGGTGGAAGTGGTCCTTCAGCAGCTTCTTCAGGTCTGCGTAGCTTACAGACTCTACTGGAACAGGTGCTGCAAGGTTTTCTGCGATTTCGAAGGCGTCTTGGCCGCAAGCGCAAAGCAGGGTGGCAGCCTTCAAGCTATCTTCCCTCACTTGGTTTGCCTTGAAGTAGTTCTCCATTCTGGATACGTAGGACTCCCACCGCTCTGGATGTGAGACGTCGAATTCCGCAAGCCTTCCGATTTTCGCCATCTTCGGATCTTCAGGAGACGGGTCTATCAGCCAGCCTACCCCCGAATGCGCACTGGATTGGCGGGCAGCTGCTGAGTCAACACCGTTCCTCTTCCGCCGCTCAGGACTCCTTGGGTAAGCTTACACTTTTTCCTTTCCAGGTAGTGCAAGGCATCCCACCTTCGTCGCCAGTGTTGCGTCCTTGGCGGGAAAACAGACACGAGAAACAGCTGGAGTTCTCAGGTTCTTTTATCCAGCGTTCAGCTTACATGAAGATGGCTTCAGCTCAGCCCAAACGCCTCACAGCCTCTTATATAGGCAACTCCCGGGTAAATGGGTTACTTTTCCCGCGCCAGCACCCGCGCATGCGCACGGCGCTGGCGACAGCCTGTCTGGTCCCGGGCAGCTTTGCACCTGCCCGGGACTGCCTGCAAACGCCCGAGCCGTTTGCAAGGCTCGGGACATAACAGGTGCATTCGTTTTAGATATCCTCTTCTTGCTGGACTTGATCTGTAGTAACAGATCATTATTTCTTTGTTTTCCATCACTGTGTATCTGCGACGGGTAAACACCTTTTCTTCCAGTAGTTCTGCAGCTGCTGGCCCTGGTTGCTCAGCCAACAGTCCTGAGTCCTGTAACCCATTTTTCACCAGATATCCAGGAACTCCAATATCTAGTGCGGACCTTGTTAACCCGGGTGACGTCCGAGCCGGTATGGCATTCTGAAATTTACGTCTCACCATATTTTTTATGGGAGAGACACTCTTTGTCTGACTCCTCTGATGAGACCTGTCCAGTATGGTTGAACCTCTGGCATAGCTCTCATCTTCCTCAGAGTACACAAGCCCCACAACCACGTCAAGGTAGTGCCTCTGTATTCTTCCTTTATAAACTTGGACTAAATTCTTTATTCTTCTTTTTGTTTCTTTCCTGTATGATGATGGGAACTGGAATCAAATTCTGCCTTCTCTTTAATAAAAATGCTAAAAGTTGGTAAAGGGTATTGCTTTCATTTCCCTGGTGGTTATGCAGATGGTAACTCCATATTCAGCCTAACCTCCCTATTAGTTCCCATTGGCTATGCATTATTATTATTATTATTATTATTATTATTCATTAGATGTGAACCTCAGTCAACTGAAAATTCAAATTGACTGGCACTGATGGTTGTTGTTGTTGTTGTTATAATTATTATTATTATTATTTAACATAACATTCCCTCTGCCCATTTATCCCCAGTAATAATATTACTCTGTGAAGTTGATTGGACTGAAAAATATGGGATCAAAATCACCCAGTGAGTTTCTGGCTGAAGGCAGAGAGATGCAACACCACAATATTATGGCAATATTTGAACCCAGATGGAATGGTCAGCTTGACTCCTTTTTACACAAGATGATCTTACTATTTGTTGCTGCTGCCCTCCCTAACTTCATAACAGATCAACAGTCATTTTCACACTGGGGAGGAGATAGGGCAGAACTTCCTACGTTCTCCTTTCCTCACTATAGATAGAACGAAGTGGCTGCTTAGCACTTTACTAAGAAAAATAGGCACCAAACAACATCTGAGCTCCTATTCTCTGCAAGAGAGAAGAAGACTCAGATCCTTCTTGCATTGTCTCACCAGACAATATGGTAAGCATCTGCTTTCCTTCATTAGTTGTATCATAGAAACTTACATGCAATACCAGCGGATTTACATTTTTTCCTTTTTCTTTGATAACAGTAATCTCATGACAGCACTGTATCCAAAATTAAATGTTAAGCCATGTATTAAAAATTAGATACAAGATCCCTTGTTCTAGCCCAGCTTTATAATATGTTTTTATATATTTAGACATTAAGTCCTCAACTAATTAGGAAAATTATAATAACCACATGCATCTTAGTGCAAATTATAGCCACCATATTTTCAGTTTTTAAAGCTGTGCTATCAAAATGTTGCTTTTTTTAAAAGGAAAGCACTAGAATATAAAAAAATCATCACTGATGAAAAATATCATCATATTTACATCTCACCAGAATTAATCTGGTGATATCAATATAATTCACAGCACTTGGTTTTCCCATTCTGACTCTTAATTTCTTGTCTGAACATGGCTTTTCCCAAATGATTGCTCGATTAAAGTGCTGCAGCTTATAATTATAATTTATAACTCATTTAACAGACAATGTTAGCTAATGCCAAGCATGTGATGGGAATTTGTGAAGACTAGGTAATATACAACCTAAAGTTTTATTGCCAAGATAACCTCACTGAAATTATTCAGATAAGTAAATAAAGAAAACAAAAACATGTCTGAATGTATTGTTTTTTTTAAAAAAACTGTCCAGTAACTGCAGCTTCCTACTAATACAAATAAAGCATGAAATTAAATAACTGATAAAACAACTCAGGATATGGGCATTATGAATGCTTCATAGATTGTCACCATCACATTTCAACTTTTAGGAAAAGGGGAGTGATGGAATGCTGGAAAAGTTGAAAAGAAATTGCTGTTGCTATTTTAGTTGGTCAGTGAAGCCTGACCTGTGTTGCCAATGAAATAACTTTTATGTTGAGCAATGAGATCTTTGGCAAATGAATGCTTCTTTAGAAGCTTCCAGATTTGAGTAATATAACGCATGATATATTGTCTAATTCTTGAAAATTAATTTCAGTAACTTCAAAATTCAACTAAGATTCTGACCAAGTTGTGGAGGTATATTATGTTGGAGAATTCATAGTGACTCCACTTTTGTTTCTAAGCTCAATTCAAAGTGCTGCTGACTACTTTTAAAATGCTTAATAGTCTAATATAGCAATATCTGAAAACAGATACTTAGCTTCTTTGAAAATAGGATCTTTAGTGTTGAAGTGTTCTCCAGTCTAATTGGTTATATATTTTTATATCCAGGCTTTATTAACCAGCTAAAATTTCTATGCTACACTTCAGGCTTCTTTAAATGTTCGGGTAACAAATAAATAAATTACATAGCCAAAAATCAAACTGTTATATACATCTCTCAGTACAGAAAACTCTATCGATGAAATTAGTAATTAGCAATTAAACTGAGACTGGTTATAATTATAATTGATAAATCAATAGATGTTTCCAAGAAAAAAAAATAGAGAGAAGAATTATAGGGGAAGGAGTTGCAAAACAAAGAATAAAAATAGTTCCTCCTACTTAAGATGGTCAGGCTTCCTTCTGATTATTTAAATAGCATGTTGATACCTTCATTCAACTAGTGTCAACACAGTTTAGTTCTTGATTATTGACTTCAATATAACAAATCTTCAGTTCAAATTGATAAAACAATTTACAAAAGAGTATACAGGTTTCATCTAGATTTATCCAACGCACTGTCATTCTAATATATAGGATATCAAATCTATTATTACCAACCAATTTGGTTAGCAATGAATGTTGATATCCTATATGTTGAAAAGATGCTAGGTCAGGAAAGATAGAAATCACAGTAATTAAAACCACTAAAGCTGGGTTACTGGTACTTAGACTATAAGTAGATTATTTTGGCTGATTTGATCAGCTCTGTTTCCAGCTTCAAAATGGAGGCAGGAATCAAAACAGCCCAAGACTATAAAATAAATTTTCTGTTCTTCCCCTTTTATGTCCATTTACCCTTTCAGATTGTTTTTCTCTTTCTCTTTTATGCTCTCCAAAAGAAGTACTAAATGCTGATTTAGACAATGCTCAAGGACTAAATCCTTCTCTATAATTAGGCAGAACCTTAAATATCTGGTATGCATATATCTTTATATAGAAATGAAAGAAAAAGCATCATACAAGATGAGACATTTTAATTCTTTCTGTTAAAGGTGTACATCTGCAGAACATATACCATTCCAGTTTCAGAAGCATCATGATCACCAAAGGATAGGGCCAATCCTCAAATAGCTCCTTTGTACATACGCATTAGGGTTTTGCCCATTTTCAATATTATATTATACTGTAGTGATAAAGCAGCCCTACTGCCTACCTGCTTGGTTCTATAATGGATTCAAAGACATGAATAAAGAGCCTTAATTTTCAAGTATTTTTCCCTCCCTTAAATTAATATTTGAAAAGAAAAGAAAATAGCTTGTTAAGAAAGAACATTTCTAAGGTTGCAACTCTTGCATAGAGGGATGTAGCTTGGTGGCCTCTCTTGTTATAAATGTTCTAGTACCCATCTGATGCCCACTTATTTATGGATTTTAGACTAAAAGCTCTTTTTTGCCAGTTTTCTTCACAAGCACTTATCTCAACATCCTCATTAGATGGTTTTTCTCTTTTCCTTTCTTTTCTTTTTTAGAGGGCTATCCATGCCCTTGGTACTTCTTTTTGTTCCTTTCTGCAAAGGAAATGGCTTTAAATGATCACTCTCCACCAGTTCCAACTTTTTTTTCCTTTTTTTTGTAATTAGCTTTATTTGAAGACCAGAAACCAGAAAAGACCAGAAGGAAATAGTAATAATAATAATAAAAAAAATCTCATTATTGAACAAAAGAGATAATGTTCCTTAGTAGACTCATACTCTTTAAGAAGTGTGTACAGAATGGGTCAGCATGTCTCCGTTTTGAAAATTAGCTTGTTAAAGTCTGTTTTTAATAGAAACTGCATAGATGTAAAGGGGCATGAGAGAATTTTTGCTTGTAGTATGTATTCTACAAAATTAATTTGATATATTAAATATTCTAAATAAATTGCAGCAAACAATAAAATTAATACAGAGCTAATAGAATCACACACAAATGAATTTTAATCCTATGCCATAAAATTAAATTTATATAGTTTGATTTATTGGGGAAAGAAGAAACTGGTAGCCTGATTTTCGTAAAGGGAACAAACTTTTTAAGCATTTTCTTGAATGTCTTATAGGTATACTAATAATAGTTCTTATGTGGAAATCAGTTTCCCAAGCTCATTCATCCAATAATACAGATGATGAATTAGTATCGGAAACAAATAGATATTGGTTTATAGGAATTACTGGAATGAATAAAACTATTTTTCCATTCAAGACACAACCTCGGTTACCACTTGTGTGTATTTCTCTTGAGTGTCTTAAAAATGGCCTTGATGCATAATCTTTCTCACCAATCAATATATATTCCCTTGAACTAATCACAGAATTCTGCATATGATGTGAAATATTTTTAATGCAATGATGCCCATAGGAAGGCTTATGGATTGTTACAGTGATTTGTCCAATGTTTGAAAGACTACCACAGAGTTCAAAAATATTTTACAGATGAGATATATCCGAATGCAAGGATTTCATGTTCTGATCTTGGCTAGCTCAGGCAAATCCAACAGTCAGATTCATTGAGACTATATCTTCTATAATCCTCAGCCAGTTTAATACAATTATACAAAAGCACAAGAGGCATGAGTTTAAGAAAGTTCTGCTGATTGATATTACAAAGATTAGTACAATACTCAATGCCATGCACAGTGAATTCTAGGAGCCGTAATCTATGTACAAAATGCAAGTTTCAGTAATATACTGGTAGGGTACCTAATAAAGCAGTTAAAAATTAAAAAGGAGGAAAAACTAACCAAGTCTGATCCTGCTTTGCTTCTTTTAAAATTCACCAACATAAAATCCTGAGAAAATGGAAACTGTATTTGCCTAATAGAGCATAATGAGATTAAGCAAAGAATTTCAGAATATTATGCTACCCATTGCTTTTGTTAGGGATTTTGTTTGTTGTAAGATTCTCTTTTCCTGAGCTGGTATATTTATTTTTTTCTAAAGTGCAGCTCTTTAATACAACAATATTATGACTTCCTCCGATTAAACGAAATTTTTTTGGCGACCAAGATCTGCAAGTCCTAGAAAAACTAAATCATATTACTGGATATACCATAAACATGTAACAATTACTTTGTGTTCAAAAGACAAAAAAAGAAAAAAAAAGATTCTGTAAAAAGTCTGGAATAAAATCACCACTGTTTCAGCTACCCAGCCTCACTCATTTTATAATTATAGTAGTGCAGACACCAGAAAGATCTCTTCTGGCCTTCCCCACAAAGAGTAAAATGTGTTTTAAAGTGCTACTAGTTTCTTAAGGGCACTCCAGCTTTGCTGCAAGTTACTTTATCCAACCATAGTAGAGAGATAGATAAGTTCTTTAAAAATTAAAAATTTAAAGAAAAATGAATGTTCACCTACTGTCAATTTGCTAGGCTAGCATCATATTAGTACTGTATCAAGAGTGAACTCACTAATTTTACAGTGCTTCTGCCCTGTGGAAAAACTGCTGATATGTACCAGGCGTAGTATACACATTAAGATTATGCTTATTCTGGGTTTTCCTGAGGAAGGAATGAGATTCTGAAAGACAATATCCTAAGCTACACATCACAATGAACAACAGCATAAAAACAAGCATTAAAATACTGATAAGACAAAGATTTTTATTTTGAAAACCATAGTAATTAACAATTTTTATGCCTCCTCAGTCTCCAAGTGATAGGAGTTCAGGTATCCAATTGTATTCAGAATTTTGTTTCTGACTAGCATTTGCAAATTTATAAATACATCTGCCAAATATAATGAAGTTTGCATAGACTACTATAGTTGTTTACATTAAGTTTTTCCAGATATAAATTTGTAATGCCTGACATCATTTGCAGGAGAGTAACATAGGAAGATAGGTTCTGATATCTCTCTCTTTTAGATGTTTCTTCTAAATAAGAACAAGGATGTTTAATCATACAGCTAAGACAACAAGATTAGCTCTAAAATAGTTCTACTGTTTTCTTGGACACTTCCTTCCTTCTCTTCCAGTATAAAATACTCCCAAAATCTAGCCAGGCTATTTTGAAAATTCATGGATCTAGCTTTCCCTCAATCTTCCCCCATGTACAGTAGCCCAGGAAAAGCAGTGGTAAAATTGACCAGCATTAATTAGGAGCAAACCAGCTGGAAACATCTATTTTATTCAAAGTGAGTTAGTAGAAAAAGTCTTTCTCTTTAGAAGACATATCACAGCATAGAGCCCGATTGTCAAACTTGCCGCGTCACATGACGTGTCACGATGTATCACGATTTTTTCTGCATTGCCAGTGCTGGGGTGGGTGCGGCCTCCGCATGATACAACCAGCCTGCGGGCCGGCAGTTTGACACCCCAGGCAGAAAGGGTTAAACTGTTTCTTTGGACAAGAGTGGTGGGGAGATGGAGTGTATCAATTTTAGGGACAGCAACTACTTTGAAACCAAAATTTCCCTGATCATGAATACAATGAAGTTACTGTGACTCCTTGATTTTGACATCATTTCATCAGCAGTTTACCTCAAGCCAAAATCAAAGTGACACCTTCATCTAGGTAGCCCCTAATCATCTTAGTGAAAACTTTCTCTAAGTTCAATCTACAACTCCAACTTTATTTGCTACTGAAAACATATGCTAATTTCTCATACTGTTAATTGCATCACAATGGTGATCTACATTAGTGGTTTATCACCACATTGATGACTGAGTGACACTATAAATCACTAGCATGGAAAACATCCAAATCAGAAACTAAGCTGTAAGATTTTATCTTCTAAGTTATTTTAATTGGGAACCATGTAACGGACTGTGAGAATAAACTTAAGAAAGAGAAGGAAGAGCTGTAATCAGGGCAACAATCAGACAAGAGATATCTCAGTCCACAGAAGGAATAAATATAGAGGAAGCATCTCAGATTTCTAATTCTGTGCAAAGCAAAAGCAAGGAAGGGAGAAGTGCTTTCAAACTTGCAAGATTCTGTTACCCTAATGTCCTAATAAAGATAGCATTAGTACTCAGGGCTTTGGTTTTCTGGACTACCTCAAATGACTCATATGCCTGCATAAAACGTAAGGCAGAATAGAGTATTTTATATATTTGTAGTAATGTATTATTGGCTAATTATAATCTTTGGACTTGCTCTGAAAGAAGCAAAGCAACTTGCTTTCATGTAATTCTCACCTTGCAACTACAATTAGAATTGGAATTTCAGTCACTGGTTGTTAAGTGAATCATCACATTATCAGGCCTGATTTTACAATAATTACCATGGTTAAGTGAATCACCATGGTCATTAAGCAAATCATGTGGTTTTTAAATACAGTTTCCCCCATTGACTTGGCTTATTGGAAGCTAACTGGGAAGGTCACATATCACAGTCACTTAATTGCAGGATGCTGCAATGGCGGGGAATGCAAGCCAGTTGTCCAGAGCCTGACTTGTGATCATGTGATGGTTGGGGTGGTACGATAATCATCAAGGATGAGATATCTGTTACTTTTTTCAGCGCTGTTGCAAGTTCAAACCATCTTTAAACAAATGGCCATAAGTCGAGGAGTAACTGTATTTATTAAATGAGCTATAAGAGGATTGTGCATACTTCAGCAATGTTTGTTCCCAAAGAAATTCTTGAAAGCTTGGGTGCACAGAGCATCTCTCGGCTATTTGTTGAAACAGCCAACCATACCTTGAGAAAAAGTCCCCCCCCCCCAGGTTTCCAGAAAAGTCTGGAATAAGGTACATAAAAGTAATTAAAGTTTTCAGGCCCATGAAAAATGGCTTCTTTAAAGAATGGTAGACAGCAGGTGTGAAGCTCAGTAAGTAATCCAGAGCATTCAAATGTTTTAAGTATGCATAAGGCTATTAAATTAAATAAGTAAATAAGCTAATAAATGTGAACCATTCTGAATATTGTAAAGTAACTAAAATCTAAAAATGACCATCAGTAGAAAAACAAAGAAATTATAAATAAAGTAAATAAATCATTCATTATTTTCTTATAATATAAATTCAATCATATTATCTCATTCAATTTATCATTAGCTCTTCACATAAGAAGCAAGTTCCAGAAGACAATTAAAAAAGCAAGAAATGCCAATATTTAGTTCTTTTTTTTTTTTTAATTGAAAATTTTTAAATTTTTACAAAAACAAATCCCCTTCCCATACCCCCCCCAACCCTACCTCACCCCCCTCCTCCCCAACCTCCCCAACCCTCCCCTAGACTTCCCAGAGCTGAGTACAGGCTTAATTGAGAAAAAAACTTAAAACACTTTTAAAACCTAAACAAATTTAAATACAATCATCATTCTATATAAACTCCCTCCAAAAACGCAAATTTAAACATTACTTTCTTTGAATATCTATAGCTATAATGTAAAATCTAATTTCTCCCTCTTTCTTTATCCTAATACAAAAAAATAAACATATAAACCTTTGTTGTACCATTAAAACTAAATACTCTTAGAAAACTTAAAGTAAATACATATTTCCTTCAATCTTCATAATCTTCTCACCTATCCAAAAAAAAAAAAAAAACTTAAAAATCCTAAACAAATCTAGACACATTTAGTTAAACAAATTATTTTCTCTTAAAAATATTAATAATAATATTTAAAAGCTTGAAACACTTTTAAATCCTAAACAAATCTAAATACAATCATCATTCTATATAAACTTTCTCCAAAAACACAGATTTAAGCATTACTTTCTTTCCTAAACAAATCTAGACATTTAATTAAACAAATTATTTTCTCTTAGAAATATTAATAATAATATTTAAAAACCAAATTTAAGCATTACTTGAAACTTAAACAAATTATACTCCCTTCGAAACACAAATTTATTAGAATCCCCTCACTGAAATAAACAAATTATAATCCCTTCAAAACACAGGTTTAAACAATATTATCATTAAAGGTTTAAAACTTAAAACTGAAATATATTATTATCCCAAAACACATATTTAGACATTACATAAGACTTTTTCCAAAAACGATATAAGTTTTACTTCTCCCACAATCTCAATAGTAAACTTCTTGTCTAAAGTTCAGTTGCATCTACTATAAGCACAATCCATATCGGTCTCTCTTGCCCGCAAGCATCGAAAAAAATGCGTGGAATTCTGCCCTTGAAGATCGCTCCAAAGAGTTTGTAAGTCCTGGTTGACCCACCAGCTCAGGAATCAGTACCTGTGAAACTTCCTCAACCTCCTTCTTCTGTTGGTCTTTCTCTTTACATTTATATGTTACTTTTTCTTTACATTTATATGTTGCACAAGTCTCAGGGACCGATACCTGTAAAACTTCCTCAGTGAATTCCTCCTTGTGTTGATCTTCACAGTTGTAAATTGTACAAGTTATCCTCTGCCCGTTCCTCTCTTGTTGGTGCCCCTCAAGCTGAAATTTCCCAATTTCCATTTCAGGCAGCAATTCCACCCTTGAAGATTGGTCCAAAGACTTTGTAGGTCTAACTTCTCCCAGAGCCACCCTTGAAGATTGCTCCAAAGACTTTGTAGGTCCAACATCTCCCAAAGATTCAGAGACCGCTGAATATGAAACTTCCTTGACCTTCTTCTGTTGCTGCTTTTCTTTGGCTTGCAAAGACTCTTCCAGGCCTCTGATTCTTAAGGCATATTCCATTTGTCCATATTGAAGCATAAGAATCTCATTTTCCATTTCTTTTTCCATACTTTCAATTTTCCCCTCCATTATGTCCACTTTTTCAGCTACCTCTTCCACATGGGAGTTCACCTTTTCAAGAACAGAAGCAACTCCTTCTAAAGCCAAAACAAAATCTTGTCTCAAGATCTTATTATTTTCCTCTAAAATCTTTTTCATTTCTGCCCTAATTTGAATTATAACATCTCCCATCATGTTTTGCAAATCCTTCATAGTTATTAGCTGACCCCCAGAAGAGGGTGAAACTGTTGATTTAGAAGCTGTAGAAATCCCTGGACGCTTTGGAGCCATCTTAAAGAAAAACCTTTAGCCCTTCTTAAAAAATTATAAAAATTCCTTCAAAAATCATAACTCCCTCCAAAGAAGGTCATTATAATAAAAAGAAAAAAGGGAAAAGAAAAAAAAAAGGAAGAGAAAAAGAATTAAAAAAAGCTTTACTCCTTCTTAAAAATTGCAAAAAATTAAACAGAAAAAAGTCCTTCAAAAAAGAGTCATTACAATAAAAAGAAGGGAGAAGAAAAAAAAAATAATAATAATAATAAATAGAAAAAGTCCGTTCCAAAAAAAAAATACTTAGAGATACCAAAAACAACCATTCCAATCATAAGAAAATAAAAAGGGAAAGGGAAAGGAAAGAAAAAGAAACACCAAAAAGCCTGCCGGTCAGCATTCTAACTTCAAAAAAAAAAAAAAAACACCGAGAGATTTGCCGATCGCCATTTTACTTTCCCTTTCAACAAAGAAAATAAAAATAAAAAGAGAGAGTAAAAATAGAAACAAATCTTAAAACTTAAAATCCAAATAAATCAAAGAAAGCAAAAACTAAATCCTCTACTCAGCTCTGTCCGTTTATAAAAAAAAAACTCACCAGTTCTCTTTAAGCACGGAGGTGTTTGCAGCGGCTCGTTTTGTCCCTGAGGACAAAAACAGCTGGGAAGCGGAGACAAGTCTGAACTCCGTGGGAGCACTCCTTTCACCCCCCCAAAAAAAACTTGGGGGGTGCAAAAGAGGCTCTACCACTATTCAGACACTCTCTACCCCCCCCTTTGCCCGGGAGGGGGATTTTGAACCGCTGAACAGCTGGTGTCTGCTGTTCATAGCGGTTCTTACACTTACCCAGGAGAGACGGCTACAAAGTAGCCGCCATCGCGCGCGCAAAATCCACCGGAAGTCCAATATTTAGTTCTTTAATGAGTCAGTTTGGTCTAGTGGTTAAGGCACAGGGAACTATGAGTACTAGTCCCATCTTATTCATGAAAACTGATTGGGTGATCTTGGGCCACTTGCTCTCTCACACAGTGTTGTTGTGATGGGGAAAATATGTTTACCACCTTAAGTTATTTGTAAAAATAATAAAAGCAGTAAATACATACATACATACATACATACATACATACATACATACATACATACTATACATACATACATTCCAAAATATAAGGCTTGAACTATACATTTCTCAAGTGGGTTTCAACTTATCCTATTTCAGAAAAATAACTGAATGTACAGAATTAAACTGTCTATAGGTTTCTAATGCGTTTATACATGCTGCACCATTACACTGAAAGGAAAAGTAGTGTACATACAGGTTTTGAATGTCTAGTTGTACTTGCTAAATTTCACAGCATTTGAATCTAAATTCCATTTAAATTCTAGAAAGTATACTGCATTCTACTTCTCCAATTACACATTGGAATGATCAGAAAATGCTTCAGTGATTCTTGGAATTATGCAGTCTCTCTTTCCTTCTGTGATGCAAGAGATTAGAAAATCCATGTCTCTTTTAATCCAACATTTAGTACACAGGTGTCAAACTCGTCGTGTGATGTGTCACGATGTATCACAATTTTTTTTGCATTGCTAGAGCTGGGGTGGGCGTGGCCTCCAGATGATGCAACCGGCCCATAGGCCGGCAGTTTGACACCCCTGATTTAGTACATCAGCTGAATCTTAAATTGTGGTTAATCCTCCCAATGGTTATATCAGTGGTGGCAAACCTATGGCACGCGTGCCAGAGATGGCAATCAGAGCCCTTTCTGTGGGCATGCACGCCATGCCCCGGAGATGGCAACCATTCCTCTTCAACCAGCTGCCCGCTAACTCGCAGAGGTTCCATGTGGCTGGATGCCTCCCAGCATGGCTGGTTTCCCTCCCCTCCATCCCATCCCTCCTGGCCTCGCCTGCTGTCCTTTTTCCGGGCATGATCCACTGCATCGCCTCCTCAGCTATCGGCTATCCATCCAGCTCAGAGGTGGTTTCTCTGAACTGCTGGTGGTGGGCTGCGGAGCCCCAGAGTGCGCTGGTCGAGGGGCCGGCAGGCTGTGGCTGCTGATGGACATTGTTGGCCCCCATGTGCTCACTGGCCTCTGTGTGCGGGGGCCGATGGTGTGAGGCAGCAGCCGCCCCAGCCCCTGCCTCGCCTTGCCCTGTGGCAATAGCACCCCTGCCTCGCTTTGCCTCGCCTCACCCTGCAGGATGAGCCTCCTGCCCACCGTCCCACCTGCCAGAGACCCCCTGGATCTCCCCCAACCCTGCCCAGCCCCCACAGGTGTCCCTCCCCACAAGCAACATCAAGGTGACCACACTCACCTTGACCATACCCACCCAGTCTGCCATGACCACAGCCACACTCACCCAGTGGATCACGCCCACCTGGCACCTGGCGATAAATAAGTGGGTTTTGGGTTGCAGTTTGGGCACTCGGTCTCTAAAAGGTTCACCATCACTGGGTTATATTAGCTGAGCCAACCTTAGAAATATGCCTTCAAGTTAAATATTTTTGGAAAATTGCAATAAGATATTATGTAGCACTAGATGGCAGCAAAATCATTTCCTGTGTCTCTTTGTTGCCATCTTGTGGTCATCTGCTTTTTTGAAGCTCAGATGTCATTTCCCTAAGTTTAATATTTGGTCTAAACCAGACTGATATAATGCTAACTATAAAATTTCTCTTCTCACAGAATGTAAAACTAATAATTCAGAGAATTTATAAGCCTCTTTTTATTTTAAAACGTAGCATTATGTAAAGATGGATGTGAGGAATGAATAAAATTAATTAATAATAAAATATTAACTACTAAGCTTTAAAACAGTTGTTTGAACAACATGCATTACAGGAAATAATATCATTTCTGAATTAAAGTATTGCATAGTCTGAAGACATCTTTTTAGGCCCCAAACCTACTATGTGTAAGGACCCACCCCACTTTGCATCTTAAGAAGACAGAACTCTTGGAATAATTCTTCCAACAGGAATCCTTTATTAAGAGAAAATGGTTGCAGGCATGCTAGACAGGACTTGGGGTCCAAGCTCTCCCATTCAAGGTTTTAAGGGGTTCCCCAGTAGTCCCACCCAATCAACCCCCCTTCCAGTGATAGTTTCAAGTATCACAATTCCACCTCCTTTCTTCTTTCTTCCGTCTGGATGGAGACTTCAGATACTACATGAAAGGCAATTACCCTTCTTTGATATGTTAACGCTTAGAGGTTACAATAAACACACATTCAGCTCTTTGAAGTGTAAAGAAGGAAGTGAGGGCCATAAAGCCCCTTTGCTCTCCCCCTTCTCTCCCTCTTATGGCAGAATCCAGAGAAGGCAGAATTGGGAGTTTCTATATTTGATAATTTAAAGATGAAATATAATTGGATTCTGACACTATGACTGAAATAATTATTGTTTCACATCCAAAGGATTATCTGATTTTTATGTATCCAATTATAAGCCCAACAGACACTATCGTTTTAAACTTCTGAGAAACATGCTTTCCTTACCTTGCACTCCCTACTCAAAAAATTACTAAAAGTATATGATCTCTAAGAAAAATACAGTTGTTTTAGTTTTTAATATCTGCAATTTCCACTAACAGTTTTGCAGATCTAAAAAAAGGGATTTGACAAACTAATGTTTTTACCATTATTTGTCTATGCTTTAGTGCCATTCACTGTCACACCAGCATGACAGCACAAAATGTTTAGTTGGAATAAGTGGTTTTGTGTCCTTTGATAATACAACATGGTTCCAGCATTCTGTTCACTACAATTTCAGTTCCACTAGGAGTGGCATAAGACATCTTAGTATTCCCAGAGATTTTCAACCTCTGGTGCATGATGAGGTTTGTGATGCACTCAAATCATTTGGATTGGGTTCAGGAGGGAATAAAATTAGTCAGTCACTTTTTTCCCCCCTTTTATACAACCTCATGCCACTTTGTTTTGAGCATCAGTTATTTTGATTCCCCCTTTTCTTTGAGTTCTCTGAAAAAGTCTTCAGTTCATTCAAGATTTGCCAAGATGCTGATAGATAATGCATTCTTAAATCAAATGCATCATATTACCATTACATAATTATTCAATTAAAGGTCACATATAACATCTTAGTAATAAAAATTCTTATAAGGTAAATTGTGAGTAAGTATAATTCAGAATATGCCATGTTAGCTGGTTTTCAGCTGGGTGCCAAATTAAGAGATAATTTTGTATTTAGAAAACACATTTATATTAATACACTGCAAAAGTGTATTCAATTTGCCAATGTCAGCTCAGATATCTCATTCAAACTGTTGAGTCCTCAGCTTAATCGCAAATAATCACATAGCATCTCGTAGTATCAAGAAGCCTTTATTGTTGTTTCTTCAGCTCCGTTTCAGCTCTGAGGCACGCAGGCCTCTCTGCCTCTTTTTAAGAACACTTCCCCGGACCAAATGGCAACATTTGGCGCGCGAAGCCGGAGCCAGCCAGTCTGGTCCCGGGCAGCTTGCAACGTCCCGAGCCTGCCTTTGCAGGCTCAGGACACAACACCCCTCCCCCCCGGCTAAGACTAATAAACTATATGAATAGTTACACGCGACCTCAACACGAGCGTGGTGTGCCAACCCATGCTCCAAATGGTACCGGGCTATTATTCTGGAGATTAATACCCAATGCCCGTATTTCCATTGTTCCCAACAACAGACACCCTCTCACTGTTTCTGCTTTGCCAGCAGAATTACAAAGTCTTCAAGATACTTAGGAGATCTCTTGACTCTCTGTGATCTCCTTAGACCCTGATAATCCCCAATTTCATTTTGCCCAGAGGATGACATGAAGTTGCTCCCTTTTTCAGACCCTGGTGGTCCCCATGGAGTGTGCCCCGTTGCCTGGTCTGCTTGCTTGCCCACCGGGCTTGTCAGACCAGGACTTTGTTCTCCCAATAACCTGGTTCACCTGCCTAGTTGCAGGCTCTCTGGCCCCTCTATAAAACTGCCACTATTAGATAATTCTGTACGGCCTCCCAGGCCCACACTGGACCTATCAAGGGGCTGCATCCCTTCGCTTCCCAGTCCCGTGACGGGACTGTCTGGGGTTTCAGTATTTCCCCAAAACTCAATTGCCCCCCCATCTGTGCCGGAGGTGTCAGAATTGGGATTTGCTTCTCCGACCACCTCCCTGTGTGAATGCCTCCTTCTGGAAACAGCAGCAGTACTGGGCCAACTAGACTGTTTATGTGCCAGCTCTCTTGCAGTGTTTGAGTTATTAGGATGCTCCCGGTTATTCTCCCTGACTGGAGTACTAAATGGTATTTGTGAATGATGAGTATGCCCCCTGGGTGACTCCCTGGCTGAAGTAGGCACTGGTGCCTGTGTGCTTCCTATTTCCCATGGATTCCTGTTTGGAACACTTGCGGAATCTTGGAATAGGCCTCTGTGGCCTCTCTGTTTGGGCCCGGCTGTTGCCAACACCCATCCCTTTGCCCATAGTGGTCCCCCTCCCCCCCTGGAAAAGGCCCAGGAGTTTCTGAGGGTAAGTCCAGTCTTGTACACAGCTGGTCAATATGCCGCTGAAGGACACGACCATCATCCAACGAGACCTCGTAGGACAAAGGACCAGTAACCTTGCATACTACAGCAGGAACCCACAAGTGACCTGGCCCGTAATTACGGGTCCATACCAGGGCACCCATTTGCAGATACCTCGGTGCCCTGGGTTGTGTAGCCTTAGGAGGCAGTCTGTCCGGGTGCAACTGGTCAAGTTTAGTAGTCAGTTTGTGCCCCCAGCAAAGTTCAGCTGGGCTTTTCTCAATAGAAGTTGAAGGTGTGGTGCGGTGTGCAAGAAGAAAGTCTGCCAACCTGTGGTGCCAGTCTCCATAGGTCAGTTTCTTTAAAGCATCCTTGATGATGTGGACCATCTGTTCAGCCATACCGTTGGTGGAAGGGTGGAAAGGTGCAGAGGTGGCATGACGAATCATGTTGGCCTGTAAGAAAGCTTGGAATTCGGAAGAGGTGAATTGAGGGCCATTGTCAGACACCAACACATCTGGAAGCCCATGTGCAGCAAAAATCCCCCTCAGTACCTGAATAGTCTTAGCAGCGGTGGTTGAAGAAACAGGTACAACCTCAAGCCACTTTGAATAGCTATCAACAATTACCAAGAAGAATTGACCCTGAAAGGGCCCAGAGTAATCAATGTGCACCCTGGACCAAGGTGACTGTGTGTCCTCTCATCTATGTACAGGAGCCTGGGGCATTTCTGGGTGTGAGCGCTGACAAAGGTGGCATGCGTGCACCTTAGCCTCAATTTCCTTGTCTAACCCAGGCCACCACAAATGGCTGCGCACAAGCGCCTTCATTCTTACAATGCCAGGATGGCCCTCGTGAAGGGAATCTAAGACTCTAGACCTCATTGAGGTAGGAATAACAACTCTGCTGCCCCACAGCAGACAACCCTGAAAAGTGGATAACTCATGTCTCTTAAGCCAGAAGCTCTGAAACTCAGTACCTGGACAACTCTCTGGCTATCCAGACAAAACCCAGGATAAGACACGAGAGAGTGTGAGATCTATGGCTGATTCAGCAGCCACATCCCTGGCATTTAAAGGTGACTCAGGCAACGCCTGAATGGAAAGGATGTTGATGGCAGGGGCAGGATCAGCCTCCACTACCTGTAAGGGTAATCTACTGAGGCCATCAGCATGGCCCATTTCTTTTCCAGGTTTGTGAATTAAGGAAAAGTCATAGGCTGACAGGAAGATGGACCATCTCAGCATCCTAGGGGAGATGATATGAGGGGTTTGTTTGTTTGTGGTAAACAACCCCAACAAAGGCTTATGGTCAGTGTAGACCGTGAAATGCCTGCCATATAAAAAAATCATAGAATTTTTTAATTCCAGCAACAGCAGCTAAGGCCTCTCTGTCTATCTGGGTGTAGTTTCGCTCAGCAGAAGTCAAGGTTCTGGAGTAATACGCAACAGGAACCTGAGTTCCATCAGGTCTAAGGTGGCTAAGTATTGCTCCCACCCCATAAGGGGAGGCATCACAAGTGATGCACACAGGGAGAGTTTCATTAAAATGTGCAAGCACATTATTGGATGTGAGTAAGGCCTTAACCTCATTGAAGCTTGCTTCATGTGCTTGTAACCACTGCCACACTGCCTGTTTGTCCAGAAGCCTATGAAGTGGTTCAGCTACATTAGCTTTGTTAGGAATGAAAGCATTATAGAAATTCAAGAGGTCCAGAAAAACTTGTAGTTCAGCTTTGGACTTAGGCCTAGGAGCTTGCATAATAGCCTTTAATTTAGACTCAGCAGGATGAATGCCAGTGGCATCAATTTTGAAACCCAGAAAATCTGTAGAAGGCACCCCTGTTGAGTCCTTGGTTAATGGCAATAACTTCACGAAGCATCTCATAGTTTCAGGAGCCTCTTTTTTGTTGTTCTGTAGCCCCGTTACAACTCAGAGGCACGCAAGCCTCTCAGACTCTCTTAAAGACAATCCCCGGGCCAAACGGCAACATTTAGGCATGCTGGGCACCTCGCGCATGCGAGCGCCGGCGCCAGCCAGTCTGGTCCCAGGCAGCTTGCAACTGCCCGGGACCATTTGCAGGCTCAGGACACAACAACCCCAATTTTACATTTGTCCTTTTTAAGCTTAAGGCCTGTTTTCCGGAAGTGCAACAGGACAGCCCTCAACCTTTCAGCTAAGTTTTGAGTGGAATCTCCAGTAATTAAGACATCATCAAAGTAAGGGCAAACCCCTGGTATACCTTTCAAGGTATTTTCCATTGCGCTTTGGAAAATTCCAGGAGCTACATTTACTCCAAATTGTAGTCTTTTGACTTTAAATGCCCCCCTGTGTGTTACAATGGTTTGTGCTACAGCAGCAGCTTCATCAACAGGTAACTGTTGATAAGCCTGTCCTAAATCTACTTTAGCAAAAACACGCCCCCCCCCTTGAGGGAAGCCAGAATATGGCTGACTACAGGTACAGGATATGCACGTTGTTGCAATGCCTTATTTAGGATGCGTTTGTAATCTGCACAGATGCGAATATCCCCATTAGCCTTAAGAGGTGTGACTATGGGAGTTTCCCAAGGACTGGAGTCAACAGGTTCTAAGACTCCTTGCTGAATCAATTTGTCCAATTCAGCATCAATTTTTCCTTTTAAAGCAAAAGGTACTCTCCTTGCTTTTACTCTGATAGGAGTGACAGTGGGGTCCAATTTTAAGGAAACTGGGGGTCCTTTGTAAGTACCCAGCTGTGGGCTGAAGACATCTGCAAATTCTTTGCAGACTTCTTGTAGACCTACTGTTTGCAAACTATTAAGCCCTGTAACTTGTATTCCCAAGGCCTCAAACCAATCGAGTCCTATGAGACTCGTGCGCTCACCCCCAACTACCAATACATCTAATGGACCTTCAAAATCCTTATATTGTACATTAAGGGTGGCCTCCCCCTTAACACACACTTTGGAGTTTTGAAAGTCTGTTAGAACTATATTGGATGGCCTAAACTTGGCCTGGAACCCGCTGCTAGAACAAATCTTTCTGAATGTGTGAATGGAAATAATTGAAAGTGCAGACCCAGTGTCTAGTTCCATAACCAATGGAACTCCTTGCAACTTCACTTTAAGTGACAGTTTCTTTTTGAGTGGCTTGTGTGTGCTTGTTCTATAAATGCTTCTTCGTGAAGCACAGAAACCCACCCTGTTTTGGCTGGGGACCCTGCTACCTTTCAGGCGCAATTCTTCTTGGGGTTGTACCTTCTGATGGCCCAGACACACAACTGCTATGTGGCCTTGCTTCCCACATGCTCTACAGATTGCAGAACGGAATCTGCAGTCGGTCCTCTTGTGGCAACCTCCACACCCGAAACACTTGGGTACAGCTGAAGACTTTTCTTTGTCTTCCTTCTGCTTCCTTTCTTTGGCTGGGTAGAGATGATCCACCTCTTCTTCAGGATCCTCTTCCGAGCTCTCCTAGACTCCCTCATGGTGCACGGAAACAGCTTCTGGAGTACTTTTGATAGGCCTCATATTCTTGATTGCCCCACCTGCTGCCTCTTCTGCAGTAACCTCTCTCAAGGCATCTTGGAACGATATGTCTTCCTTTACAAAAAGTCTCTGCTGAAAGTCTCTGTTTCTAAGCCCACATACAAATCTGTCTCTCAGCCTTTCTTCTAAGTCTTTAAACTCACAAGGCTTAGCTGCTCTTCTCAAAGCTGCAATGTATTTTTTAGCTGATTCACCAGCCCGTTGATCCCTCTGTTCAAAAGTATGTCTCCATGCAATAACAGACAACTTGGGCTGAAAATGTTCTTTTAGTAATTTCTTTAAATCTGTGTAGGTAACAGATTCAAGTGGCGCAGGGGCTGCTAAATTTTCAGCAATTTCAAATACATCTTGACCACAAACACAGAGCAAAGTAGCGGTCTTTAAGCCATCTTCTCTTATTTGGTTTACTTTCAAGTAGTTTTCTACTCTGGCCACATAAGACTCCCATCTTTCTGGGTGCGTGACATCAAATTCAGAGAGCCTTCCTATCTTTGCCATTTTCTCTTTTGTAAGGAAAGGGTCTATCAGCCAGCTTACCTCCAACGACGCTGTATTGGCAGGCAGGTGCTGAATTTAATGCCATCTTCCTAGCTATTCTCCGGACTCCTGGGTAAGTTTATAATTCTTTTAATTGATTGTAAGGCATCCCATCTTCGTCGCCAGTGTTGTGTCCTCAGCTTAATGGCAAATAATCACATAGCATCTCGTAGTGTCAAGAAGCCTCTATTGTTGTTTCTTCAGCTCCGTTTCAGCTCTGAGGCACGCAGGCCTCTCTGCCTCTTTTTAAGAACACTTCCCCGGACCAAATGGCAACATTTGGCGCGCTCCGCAGGCTCAGGACACAACACAAAAAATTCCCAATAGTTTAAAAACTTCAATGAACACAAAAAAAACCTTCACTTTCCAGTGTTCTCCAGTTTTCCTTAATTAATGAAAGACCTTTAAGAAAAATGAGTGAATGCTGAATGTTCAAGCTCTGAATCTGAAGAATACAATATGCCTGGGGATATATGTGGGGGCAAGTATTTTTGCTTTTTGTTCAAATGTCAAGCATCTAACTTGAACTAGGATTGCAGTCCTTTATTACATTTTGCAAATTAATAATACCTACATTTTCCCATCAGTACTTCATTTTTAACTGATTCTTGATCTTTATAGAAAAGACATAAAGTAGATCATTTAAGATCATATATTTATTATACACAGAACATAATTGGATTGGTAATGCATTAAAAGCACATTATAAACTTTTACAGTCTTTGGAATTACTAGAACATAATCTTGTTTACAATTGCATTCACACCAATCCCAATGAAGAGAATGATTTATTAGTTTTGTTTGTCCAATGATTTCTTAATTGCTGACACATACTTAAACAAACAAAACAGATATTTATGGACATCACCAGAGTATAAAAACCCCCAATTGTCTATATGTTACTGGTGTAAAGATGTAGAAGAGCTCAATTATAATAGTAGATAGGCAGAGACTGACTGTGGAATAGATCTGAGCAGTTCCAAATCAAGCTAAAATAGAAGAATAAAGTAAACCAGTTTTCCTGATATCATTTTAAGCACATATCCATCGTTTTAAGGAAGAACATTGGGAATAACTTTGAAGTTGTGAAACTTGTTGAAAGAGAACTAGAAAAATTGTGAAATGAAATCAAAGAAAAATGTTAGAGAACCATTAAAAGAGATAAGTATTAAAAGAGATAAGTATTGCAACAACAATTGTAATGATATCACAGATGAAAGCAGTTATATAAAAAGAAGGAAAATCTTTTTCAACATTTGCAAACTCAGAATAAAGTTCCAATGTGGAATTGGTTTAGTTTGGTTTGGTAACAGACACCAATGGACAGAGAATAATTGATTTAAGAATTTAAAGAAAGGAATTACACTAAAATTAACAATTTTGCATGTTAACCAAATAACTTTTAAAGTCATCCAACACAGATATACGAAAAGTAAAGTTTTAGATGTTTCTTAGCATTTTAGAAAATGTTAAGAAACAAGAGACATAGTATTGCATTGAGCAATACCAAAATGAATTCACTATGTCCCTTGTTAATAAAAGAATGACGTGATTGTGTTGACTATATTGAGCTGTGGAATGTTTGGGGGAAAATCGGAATCCCAGAACATCTCGTTGTCTTAACACAAAATCTATTCATGGTGCAGAAAGCCAAGCTCTGAACAGAACATTGAGAAATTCTAGTTTGGCAAAAGAGCGAAACAAGCTGTACCTTCTTCATTTATTCAACCTATAAGCTGAATATCTATGGAGCGAGGTTGCATTGGAAGATGAAGAGTGCAATTTAAAGCTGGAGGAATAAACAAATGATCAGCATTATCCTGATGACACTACTTAAAACTGAAAATGCAAATTATCTGGAAGCTTTAGTAATAAAAGTCAAGAAAAATGATACTAACATAAAGAAGGTCAAGCTAATGATAATAGGTATAGCAACCATTCCTAGAACTGACAATAAATCATCAAAGTGGGGCCTAGCTTCTAAGTTTCAGAATTGGCTACCACTAGTAAAGAAATCAGCAGTTCAAAAACTATATCACCGGCTAGCACTTTGTAGGGCACCAATGAAGCCTTTGGAAAAGATATTCAGATTTTGTGATGTGTCTATATCAACAATCATCAGAACCATACAGGCAATAGGTTTTCCTGTGACGCTCTACAGAAGCTAAAGTTGGCTTCTGAAACAGCAGAACATAATTTTATTTTTTTATTTTTTTAGGCTTTACAGTGTTAGTGTTCAAAAAGACACTTCAACAATACCATGGAAAGCCCAGAAAGCAAATAGATCATAAAACAAATCAATCCAGAATGCTCCCTTGAGGCACAAATAACCAAGCTCAAATTAGCATTTGTTGGACATATTAGGCAAAGACTTTGGTCCCCTGAAAAGTTTATAATGCTGAGAAAGATGAAGGAGAGAGAAGAAGATTCTATTGAAGTGGAAATGGTGCACAAATTCTTGGAGTACTAGTCACTAATATCAATAGTTATTAGTGGTGATATTTGTATAATGTCTAAATCAAAGGAAACAAACTTTAGGTGCCAGCTGATGGAAAGCAACAGTTAAAGAAGTTAAAAAGAAATTGTATTGTGGGAAAAGCAAGAGGAGAAAGTATTACATATGTTCACAGCTTTGACTTACTTATAAAAATAATAAGCCTGGATTAAAAAAAAATCTAAAAAAAAAAAAACATACTGTTTTCTTGCCCATATTTGTCCACAATGACCAACTTTTTTACAATGAAAAGGAGGACTCAAATAAATTGAAGAAAAAACTATCATAAATAAAAGAAACATTTTATTCATTGCAACAATAATACAGAATACACTATAATACGATAAATGCATAATAAAAAACATTTGTAACAATAACATATATTGCTTACATGCCTATTAATTATTATTTAAATGAGTACTTTTCCACTGAATGAATATTTTTGTCAATGTATCATCTTCCAACAATATATTGGAAATATCTGAACAAGAAATATCCTTCATATTGAATTTTACAGCAAGTGCTGCAACTAGAGTATCAACATTCAATCTCGATTTCTCACTTTTCCAAAAATCATTAGCAATTGAAAAAACCCTTTCAACTGCTGTATTAGTTCCAGGGTAGCACAACGTAAATTGAACAAGAATAAATTTTCACATGGAATATGTTCATTTTTGAAATGGCTGAATAATTCCACCCATCTTTTATCAATTTCAACATGTTTATTTTCCCATTGTATTAATTTTTCAGAATTTAAAAATACATTCAGTCTTCTAATTTCTTCAAAGAGACAATTGTCATCTACTTTAATGTCTGGATTTCTTTAGATAAAAACTCAACACAAGATTCAATATCTGTCCAATATACTAGCAATGAAGTCAAAAAACACCATTGAAAACTGTTATTTCCTATGATGTTTGTTTCAGACCATTCTTCGATATATTGAAAACATGTTTGGTAAAAATTCTGCACTTCTTTGATAAACTTTTCTGTTATGCCTGGATTTGATTCCTCTAAGTCTGACAATTTTCTTTTTATAACTAAAGGAAGACATTTTTCTTCAAATCGAGTTTTATATTGAAGAATAAAGTCATTCAAAATAAGACTAACTTCTGTAACTAAAATGTGTTCACCTTCAATCTTTTGAATCATTTTGTGAAAAATAGATGTTTGATTATGTATAAAATACATTAATATCTCAGATATTTCATTATTGAAAAATGATTCCAGAATTTTAGGACATTTGTCTAAACTTAAAAAATATGAACGGAGAGGCTCAAATAATTGTAGAACACGCTCTATAGCAGGTGTTAGAGCAAGCCATCTAACTTTTGAATATCCTAAAAGATTTTTGTATTGAACATTTGCTTCTTCACAAAATTGTTTTAAAGTAGCCACATGAATGGTAAAATGACTAAAATACAAATAAATTGTAGTTATTACTTCTACATCAATTGGCATGGCATATGACGCCGTGTTGATTGCATTTGACAAAATATGTGCATTACAACCTATTCCTAGTATTTTCTTTTGGAGTAACTCTTGTAATTTTACATACACATTATTCACCCCTTTGCATCTTCGCCCACCAAAATTTGTATTTGTATTATCAGCTATTAGTGCAACAACTTTGGATTTCAAATTGTTTTCATTTATTACTCTGTATAGATGGTTTGACAAAATTTCAGTAGTTTCGCCCTCAATGGATTCTAAATTTAAAATTTTTACTTGAATGCCCTTGGTAACATTAAAATATCTTACTAGTATTAGATACAATTTAGTTTCATTATGATTGGATGCATCAGATAAAACCGTTACAAATGCTGCAGTTTCCAAGTCTTCTGTAAGTATTTTGTCACAGTAATTTTTAAATACTGATTTAATAATAGCCTCACATTTTGTCCTGGCGCATGAAAATTTAGCATCGTAAAACTTTTTCAATAATTTAGTTGTACAATCCATACTACGAAAACTTTGATTGTGAATTATGGTATAGTATGGAATGCAAATGTTCCCTCCATTGCAGCTAACTGTTTTTCATCTTCAGAATACTTTGAAGTTTTAAAAAAACTTGTTACTTTACAACTGGAAGCAGATGCATCTGATGATTGCTTATGTTTCTTGGTGGTCAAGTGTTTTGTAATAACTGCTCTGCCCCCAGCTGCAATACAAAATTCTCCACTGCAAATATTGCAGAAAACAATGTTATCTTTCTTTGATGTGATGAATGGAAATTCCTTATTCAATTTATCGTTGAAATGGCATTTCCTCTTTTTTGATTTTTCCATCCCTAAATGGAAGTTAGTCTCCAAGTATCTTCGGGACTAACTAGGAGATGGTGTAGTTGGGTAGCAGGGAGGGGTGCAAAGTTTCTGCCAATTCACCTTTGCTGCAGACAAAGTTGCATGTGCAAAGTTTGCCTGCCGGGTGTTTTGGCGCGCTCAACAGCAATTCCTATTCCATCAAAAAAAGGTGCCAGAACACTGTTCTGAGCATTCTATGAGGAAAAAAAAAGCCCTGCAGATTAGTCTTCAAATATCGAAAAGGAGGACAAGTAGGAAGACACTTTTCGAGGGAGGACAGAACTTAAAAAAGGAGGACTGTCCTCCCTAAAGGAGGATGGTTGGTCATCTTAACAATAAGACAGAGAACACTGAATTAGGTGGATGTTGCCTGATCCATCAGGATTCTTAAATGCTTCTCTGACCTTGCAGAATTCCTGTGGTTGTATAAATCGGCTCAACTGGCAAAGATAGAACAGTAGGCAAATACTGGCAAGGCTCAAGCATACATGGCAGAAAATAAAAAAAAGTCAAACTTCAGTAAACATAAATCAATTCACAAAGGCAATTACTATATTTTGCAAAGCAAAAAATAATTTTCATCTTTTATATTTCTATGTACAACAATGGTAGGTAATTTAAGAAAAGATACAAGAATAGATAAATAGACAGACCAACAGACAGAAAGAAAAATAAATATTTCATGGAGACAAGATGATTAAGAATTTTATTATAGTGAACTGAAATTATTTGCTGTAAATGTGTATACGTTAATATCTAAATGTTACGCCATAATCTGATCTTATATTTCTAGACAGTGGTGAAATTCAGCATCCACCAGCTTATGCCTCTTATCATGGGAATTGATTCATCACACTTCAATCAGTCTTTTGGATCTTATCTGAATACAGATTAAGATGCTGGAAAAGATTTACATGTTTGTGCAATAAAGAGGATGCACAAGAAAAATAGATTTGACTGGTGATAGGCTTTAGCTCCAATACCAATTATCCATAAAGATGACCTGCAAAAGATTATTTAAAAACTGGATTAAGGCCATTTTTTTCCTTAATGTAACCCCCCCCAACAAATAGTCTTAATCTTTCTTTTCTCTTCCTTCAATTTACTTTGGCAATGTCAACATCAAGGTTACTGCCATGAGACAGTTTTAAAAAGACTGCAGTAAGAAATAATGGGTGTGCTTGGCAATAATATTTTACCAGACTAACGGAAAATAAGTTTCATGATTAGGAGTTAATTGCACAAATCTGCCTTTTCAGTTTAAAATGCAAATAGGCTTGATAGTTTATTTTAAATCAGTATATTTTAAATTAGATATTTCATGTAAATGTAGTCTTGGTTACTTATTATTTTTATTACTTTTAACTAAATGAAGTCCTAATAAAATAATCACTAGCTCATCCTCTCCCAAATGGGTGTCTTAATGTTCTATGGTTGAGTTAGATCAAGCATGATAGGAGTTGTCATTCCATACAGTTTTACTTTGGGAAAAGCAGTTCTAAATTTATACATTATGCTATGTAACTATGGTGTGCACCTGGTTTTTAATTCCACCCCATTTTTCAAACCCTATGCTATCTCATTCATTAGCAGATATAGTAAAACTATGAGTGAATAGTACTGTTTATTATTGTATTTTATTGTAAATTATTTTTATCAGCCTGAAATAAATTTAAAGTTGTAATAGATAAATAGGATTATGTGATTCAATATAAACAAAAAATGCAAGAACACACATGCAAAGTTGGTTCTGCTTACTACAGTACTGTTGTTCATAATCATTAACCAAGTTAAATGAGGGCAAGTCTGGCTAACTAAAAAAGAATTTGATAGCATTGCTTAAAGAAATAGAGTATGACTGAAACCAATTTAGTCTACAATCACTTTTAAATCAACATCTGACATATAGTGATTTTAGCATGTTATATATTTGTATTTTCTTCTAGGCTGTGCAAATTTAGTTCCTGGTTAACCAAGTGTGATGTGATTCTAGTATTTCAGTTGATTTATAGCCCATCTATCAGGTCTATAAACTTATCCTGAATGTCTAATTCTCTTCTTTGCTTTGCAATAATTATAATTTGGACTATAGTTCAAATCAGGCAAATTATAGTTGCAATATAAACCAGTCACAAATTGTTTCTAAGTCAGAATTGGAAGCCTATTTTAAAGTCTGAATTTCAATTCAGCTTTGGCAGCAAGTTATTGTTTGTAATAATTGTCATTTCCTTTTTTTTTATTGAAAGTTTTTTAAATTTTACAAGACAAATCCCCTCCCCAAACCCACCCTCCCATACCCTCCCCCAGCTCCCCAAACCTCCCTAACCCTCCCCTAGCCCTCCCAGAGTTGATTACAGGCTTGTCCAAAATGTTTTTAAAAAAAAGAAAATAAAAACTTAAAACACATATAAGTCCTAAACAAATCTAAATACCTTAAATTAAATAGATTATCTTCTCTAAAAAAAATAGTAATTGGAATCATTAAACACATTATAATATACTCTAAACATCTTCTAATCATACTTATAATATTATCCATCATTCTATATAAACTCCTTCCAGAACACAATTTTAAACACTACTTTCTTTGAACATCTATACCTACAATATAAAATCTAATATGAATCATAAACAAATCTGAATACATTTAGTTAAACAAGTTATACTCCCTCCAAAACACAAATTTAAACATTACTTAAAACTTAAAACATTAGAATAAACAAGTTATACTCCCTCCAAAACACAAATTTAAACATTACTTAAAACTTAAAACATTAGAATCCCCTTATACGCATTTAATCAAATTCCATCTTAAAAATAGTAATAATAATAATTAAAAAAACCCAAACACTAAACACATTGTAGTATACTCCAAACCTTTTGATATCATACTGATATTATTATCATTCTTTATAAACTCCCTCCAAAACACAAATTTAAATGTTACTTAAGACTTAAAACATTAAAATTCCCTTATACACATTTAAATCTTTATCAATAACAAATTCCATCCACAATAAACACATTAAACATTTAAATCTTCACCAATAACAAATTCCATCCACAAGAAACACAATCCTTATCAGTCTCAATTGTCCATTTTCATTCTCCATCCTTATCATACTGATATTATTATTATCAGTCTCAATTGTCCATTTTCATTCTCCATCCTTATCAATCTCTAATTTTCATTCTCCGTCCTTATCCTTATCAAGCTCGAGAGAAATGCTTTGAGATCTGCCTTTAAAGATTGCTCCAAAATTCCTGAATCTCCCAGCGACTCCGAAGCCAATACATGTGAGGATTCCTTAAACTCCTTATTCTGTTGGTCTTTACAATTATATGTTGCACGAATTGTCCTCTGCCCCTTCCTCTCAGCTTGTTGAAACCCCTCAAGCTGAGATTTCCCATTTTCCATTACTTCAGACAACAATTCCACCCTTGAAGATTGCTCCAAAGGCTTTATAAGTCTTGCTTCTCCCGCAGATTCAGAAACCACTAGATGTGAGGCTTCCTTAGCCTTCTTCTGTTGCTGCTTTTCTTTACAGTTATGTGCTACACAAGTTATCTTCTGCTCCTCAATCTGAACTTGTTGAGGCCTCTCAAGCAAAGGTTCCCCAATTTTCATAAATATAGGCTCTTCAAACTGTAATTCTACATTCTTTTCTTCCAAGGCTTTAAACTTAATAGATGGCGATGAACATACCCCCAAGACCGAAGTATAAAAATCTTTTGCTTGAGAAACAGTATTAAGTCTATAACATATCCCCAGGTAATTCACCACCATTCCAATCGGAACATCCCATCTGAACGAGATTCGTCTCTTTTTAAGTTCATCTGCTAAAAAAGCAAACTCCTTTCTTCTTCTTAAAATTTTAGATGGGATCTCCTTTAAAATTATGACATCTTGTGAAGCAATTTGAAATCTCTTCTTATAAAACACTTGTATAATTTCATTGTGTAGAGATCTTTTCCCAAAGTAAATTACCACATCTCTTGGCAAGTTCTTTTGCACTGCCACCGCGGAATTAACTCTAAATAATTTTTCAATTTCACTAAGTATTTCCTCTTTTTCTTTATTCAAAATCACAGCAAAGTCCTTTGCAACCATCTCTTTCAGATCTCCTTGCAAGGACTCTCCCAAGCCTCTAATTTTTAAGGCATATTCCATTTGTCCATATTGAAGCATAAGAATCTCATTTTCCATTTCTTTTTCCATACTTTCAATTTTTCCCTCCATTAATTCCACTTTTTATGCTACCTCTTCCACACGGGAATTCAACTTTTCAAGAACAGAAGCAACTCCTTTTAAAGCCAAAACTATATCTTGCCTCAAAATTTTATTATTTTCCTCTAAAATCTTTTTCATTTCTGCCCTAATTTGAATTATAACATTTCCCATCATATCTTGCAAATCCTTCACAATTATTGGCTGGGCCACAGAAGAGGGTGGAACTATTGATTTAGGAACTGTAGAAGTCCCTGGACGCTTTGGAGCCATCTTAAAAAAACTTTACTCCTTCTTGAGAATTACAAAAATTCCTTCAAAAGAAAATCATAACTCCCTCAAAGGAAGATCATTGTAATAAAAAGAAAAAAGGGAGTTAAAAAAAAAGAAAGAAGAAAAAAGGAATTAAAATATCCATTCCAATCATTAAAAAGAAAAAGAAAGAGAAGGGGGAGAAAAAACACCAAAAAGCCTGCCTTTTAAAAGTACAAAAGACAAAGCAAAAAAGTCAAACAAAAACAATAATGCTTAAACACCAAGAAGCCTGACTGTTAAAAATACAAAAAACAAAACTAAAAAGTTAAACAACAAGAATAATAATGCTTCTAAAATCCATCCAATCATTAAAAAGAAAAGAAAAGAGAAAGTAAAAGAAACCGATTGCCATTCTAACTTCCCAAAAAAAAAAAAAAAAACGCCGGAAAGTCTGCCGATCGCCATTTTACTTTCCCTTTCGGCAAAAAGTAAAAAGTAAAAGGAGAGAATATAAACGTGAAAATAAGTCTTTAAACTTAAAATGCATATAAAGTCAAAGAAAGCAAAAAGTAAATCCTCTAATCAACTCTGTCCGCTTCTAAAAAAAACCTCACCAGATCCCTTTAAACACGGAGGTGGTTGCAACGGCTTGTTTTGTCCCTAGGGACAAAAGCAGCTGGGAAGCGGAGACAGTCTGAACTCCGTGGGAGCACTCTGTTACCCCCCCCAAAAAAAGAATTGGGGGTACATAAGAGGCTCTACCACTATTCAGACAACCCTCTTCCCCCCCCCTTTGCCCGGGAGGGGGATTTTGAACCGCTGAACAGCTGATGTCCGCTGTTCATAGCGATTCATTACACTTACCCAGTAGGACGGCTACAAAGTAGCCGCCATCGCCGCGCAGATCCACCGGAAGTCCATTTCCTTGTATTAGATATCACAGCATAGACAATTAATGAGAGGGAAGTGGAACCTGTAAGAGGAAGAAGCATCGCCTTAATGAGCTAAAAAATGATTCATCCATCTGAAAAAGAAATCAAGAAATAGATTTTGAAAATTCTCAAGCATACAGTGAGAATTCACAGGTTTCCAATAGAAGAACTACATGGGCTTTATACAAAGCTACTTATTTTCTTCTTTATCTGCTGCATACTTTCAAATCTTCTCTGAAGAGTTGACAGAAAGTACAGCGAAGATTTGAGAGATGAGCTTGGGTGGAATGACAGAAGGTCCTTGGTCCCCCTGCACAAGCAAATGTATAAGGATAGAAACTTATCACCAGGGGCTTTTCTAGAGAAACTTCATTTGAAGTATGGCATGCAAACAAGACAACCCTGGTTTTTTTTTCTATTTCTGAAAAAAAAAATATGTTTGAATAAGTATTATTGTTTAACACAACAAATACGATAGCATATGCAAGCATTTGCAGAGGAAAAAATAATTTTACTCAACCCCAACAGGTATAATTTGAAATATCCCAATTAAATAAAAATAGAAAGGAAACAGCATTTGCCAAATAAGGCAAAAATGTAGCAGCATGGAAGTAAGAAAAGTAGGACACAAAACTGAGCAGGGGAAGCTCTGTTGCTATGAAAAAGAGAGCTTGAGGGAGAAAATAATGTAAGGAGAAGCAATTTCTCAAAAGTGGGTTATATGAATACCTGTTTTACAGCACCAGATACACAAAAAGCATTCAAGACTGTTTATGAACATTTGGAAGAGATTTTTGTATACTTGCGATGTTATAGATTTCTGAATAGAATCAAATTTTTGTATAATTCAAGTATCAGGGTTAAAAATAAATTTGCCAATGGCCAATAATTATAATTAATTGGCCATCACAGATCAGATTCCTCTTTAAGCAGTCAAGAACATGTTAACAGTGCCAGGCATGGAACCATGTGGATGAATCAGCTGTTTGTTCAGGAAGAAAGGGCTATTTGAAAAAAAAAATTAGCATAATGAGATAATTAAAAAAAATCCCAAAAAATATTTGTATCCAGGAAATCTGGATAGGAACAAGAAAAACTTGGGTTACAATGCTAGATAAGAATCACAAAATTCCAAATGAAGTTTTGGAATTTGTCTGGAAAATACAACATATACAGAGCAAGTTTGACCAAAAGTGGACAAATACCTGGACTCTAATATAGTTACTGAATTCCAAATAATGACATTGAAAGGCTAAATATTTTGTTCATTGGATGAACAAAAAGCAGTAAATATGTATTGGCTGTTAAATAGAAATTCTTAGTAACTTGCTTGATTGTACATTTGTCTAAGGACAGGAAAATCGAAACAAGAGAGAGGTCCACAAGAATGCATAATCTGTGGAAGAGCTGAACTACAGAGTCAGTAGTCCTAGCAAACATGATCAGTAATGAGAAATGGTCAGAGTTGTGGTTCAGCAACATCTGAAGGCTCGCAAGCCTGTCATCCTTGTGCTGCATACTAGCTTTTATGGTGTCATGAACTGTTGTGACTTGGGCAAAGGTATAAAATTTCATAATGGGATTGCTTCCTCCCAGCAATTGAATTTAGTTTGGCCATTTGAAAAGTTCAGTTTTCCGTACTTTTGGTGGCAAGTGAAATAGTACTTAGATAGGCAATACACATTGCATGTTGTGTATCTTATCAATGGAGATATGCATCTTACCATAATTCAGGATTCATGAATACTTATAACTAATGCAATCAAAATCCCTTTTATTCCTGGGATTCTTTCTAGCCTTTTCTATTGAGTCACAATTTCCAGAGCAAAATGGAACATAAGAAATATCTTGAGCCCAGGTACCTGGTGATGTGAAGCAATTCTTAGATGTAATCATTGTTATTTAGATTAAATATTTATATACCATGCTACAAGACTGAGTTTTGTCATGGCTTTCAATCTTTAAAGTATCAAATATACAAACACATCAATGTACAGCAAAAATAATATCTGTTGAATAAATTGGTTTTTAGTTTGTTAAATGTTGAATCCTAGTTGTAATTCTTTGGAGCCTGTTAATTATATATTTCGTTATTTTTATAATGTATATAAACCATGTGTTAAGAGCTGCTCACTGGTTAAAATTGTCCTCTCCTTGTATATGAAACTTTGTACAGCATTATCCCTCAGTGAAATCTCCCAATAGAAAGTTTTAGATCGTTGGAGCTGCCACAGGGTATTCAAGCAGCTGTACAAGTATATGGCAAATACATTCTAAGGGAATTGGGACTAAGGGGATTCCAGCAAGAGAGATTACATAGGAAATTTCAATGCTGCAACTTTGTTTTCGGTTGCCACAGTTGGGAGGGTGAATGTGGGAACCAAGGTCATTGCTGCTTGGGTTTTGGCGGGCTGAACTTTCCGTTAGAAGGCCCACCAAAGTAGTTTATTGGGGGATATGATTTATGACATACTATTTATGACATACTAATGTTGATGTAACTTTGTAACAGTTAGGAGGGAATTTCAGTCTTGGTTTCACTTTTGATCGTGCTGATACTTTGTAGCCAATAAATATGTTCTTTAAGGAAACCTTTTGCCTTGGAGTTCTGTTTTTACCAGTCTCATCTATCGGAACCATGACATTAAACCAAGACTGAAATTCCCTCCGTGCTAACTAGGCATCATTTCCTCAAAGGGGGCAAGGTGCCTTTTAAAGTATGGACTGATCATAAAAATTTAGAGGCACTGAGCCCCCCCATCGTTATCTCCCAAACAAGTCCACTGGGCACAATATTTTAACTGTTTTAATTTTACACTAAAATATATCCCAGGGGGAAAATTTCTTGGCTAACACCCTGTCCAGGATGCCCCAGTATAAGAGTCACCGTGAAGAGATTGTGAACTTCATCATTCCACAACCATAGTCAATCTCTCAGATAACTCTGGGTGGTCAACTGCAGGCAAAACCACCTGAACCAGATAGTCCACTAACAAAAAAGCTTAAAGAGGAATTGAAAACCGACTCCTGATTCCAGAAAAATAAAACCAAACTAACTTATCAAGATGGGCTAGCCTGGAAGGGATCGAAACAGTATTTACCAGGAACACTTAGAGTTCAAGCCCCTCAGCGCAGCCACGATACCAAATAAGCTGGTCACTTTGGATACCTAAAGACTTTACATTTCATTAGGAGGCAATTTTGGTGGCCAGGTTTAAAAAAGGATGTTGAAAACTATGTGAAAAGCTGTGCAATGTGTGCAACTATGAAGAAACATCCCAGTAAACCTCCTGGATTATTACAAGAAGTTGCAGACCCTTCCTAGCCTTGGGAAGAGATTGCCATGGGCTTTATTGTGGAATTACCAGAAAGTAGGGAAAATACAGTAATATGGATTGTTATTGACATTTTTTTAAAGCAGGTTCACTTCATAGCTTGCTTCGGTTTCCCCTCCACAAAGAAGTTAGCTAGAATGTTCCTTAAACATATATACTGGCTCCATGGAGCACCAAAATGGATTGTTTTGGATAGGGGAGTCCAATTTACTGCGAGATTTTGGAGGGACTTCCTTAAACTGATTGGATCCACGCAAGGACTATCATTGGCTTTTCATCCATCTATGAATGGAGTGGCTGAAAAAGCGAATGAAATGGTGAAACAATACTTTAGGTGTTATGTTGATTATCAGCAAACAATCTGGGCTGACCTTTTCCCTTTTGCCGACATGGCTTATAATAACATAGTAAACAGCAGCACCGGGCTCACCCGGTAGAAAGTAGAAAAAAAGAAAATCTGCATTTATGTCAAAAGAGAGAATGTGGGAAAGGTGTGAAGAAATCCATTCACCCAAACACTAGGGAAACTAAACAAAGCAAGAGGATTAGCAAGCAGAGTAAAAAAAAAAAAGGAAAAACAATGAGAAGATTTAGCCACATATGAGTCAGACAGTATGGTGAAACAAGAGGTTTGATTGAAGAAGAAATTATATAAACCCCTATTTTATTTTCAGTGCAACTTTGTAAAATAAGTTAGATAAAATAGTGAATAGGTCAAGGTTACATAATGATCTCCAATGGCTAAATGAATATTTGAACCAAAATTTTATCTGATTTTCATTATGGTTAATCATACAATTAGTTAATACCACTTATATATACTGCTCAAAAAAATAAAGGGAACACATCTTATAAGAAATCCTATAGAATGTGTTCCCTTTATTTTTTTGAGCAGTGTATTTCACTACCTCCAATTCTCTTCTGATTCAAAGCTATTTCAATAAATTTCACACTCATATTCCCTTCCTACCCAAATTGGTATATAATTGTGTAGAGAACAATTGTTTATTGTATTAAAATACACAAAACATAATCAGGTAAAATAAAAAAATATTTTACAAGGCTATAATTTGGCTTCAAAAAGTAAAGAAGACACTGGGAAAATATATCTCTCATGACCTAATCATCTTTGTATATGGTATGAGCTTCATTTCAATCTACATCACAGTATAGCAGTATGACATACGGAACTGGGCCTTTGTTCTAAGCAGCCAATCACTGGTCAGAGAAGCAGCTGCTCATTTGAATTCCTACCCTTATAAAAGAGTACAACTAGGATGAAGTCACAGGCATTTTCAGGCAGACAGGCAGGCAGATAAGCAAGCATCTTGATATATGAAACAATGGCTTCAAGGAGAACAATGCGTAGAAGACCACGATACAGAGTAAAGGTCAGACGGAGAAGACATATTGTCCGAAAGAGAAGGATGAGGAACAAGAAAAGATTCCGAAGGAACATCCGCTCAACTAGAATAACTTCTAAATTGCCAAAGAGATTAAAACCCAGGAAGATCCGAATGACCAGAGATGCTTGGGGTATGCTGCATTCCTATGTGGATGGCATATATAGAAAAGTCTCTGGGGAAGCTGAACGCCTGAGAAGAAAAGATCGGCGTCCTTCCATCATTTCTTCAGATGTGCAAAGTGCCTTGAGGCAAGTCATGCCGAGGAAATACAATAGGCGACCTGCCTACAGCAAAACCCGCTAGAAAGCTAACTCTTTCCCTTCTTTAAGGTGGGTTTAAATCTACAAAGAAAAAAAGAAGGGAAAAGAAAAAAAAAACAGCCTGAGAGAAACATTAATGTTCTGCCTGCCTAAAAGATCAAACATGGCCTTCAAATTGCCAAAGAATCCTGTAACCTACCATTTTTTTTCTTAAACCAACCTCACTAATTATTTGAAGAAGAAAAAGATCTAAGAGAGACCATCACTACATGAATATTGTCCACCATAATAAAATCAGACTTCCATTGAAGTATTTTCTATTACACATGGAAGCAACTATCAGACTATAATATACCAGCAATCTTCCATCTTTGTGAATCTGAGTCAGCAGAAGGAGATTACAGATGATATGTAGAAAATACAGGACTATGTGAGGTGTACGCTGAAGGAATGTTTCCCTTGCAATAAAACAGGATTGGCAGGATTATTCATGACATGTCTTTTCTTCATAATACCGCATTGAAATTGTTAATCCATGTATGAGAGAGTAAATAGCTAGGTAAACACATTTCAATGAACTATGTGTAGCTGGGCAAGCCATACTGTCCTGCTTTACACATAACTCATAAGAGAAGTTTCTCTGGCCTGAGGATTGCACACTTTGTGGGTGCAGTACACTTCAGAATATGGTGGATAAGACTAGGAGAAAAACTAAATTTGATTTATATTATTATGCTTAATATAAATATAGAAAGTATAATTACTCTCCAGTCACAAATGTAATAATGATTTAACTTAATTTAATAAATTTAATTTTATATTTAATACTTTAAATTTAATAAATTTATTAATACATATTAATATTTATTAATAATTTAGTAATACATTAAAAACAGATTTTAAATAATTTATTGAATTTGTAAGGCTAACAGTGGAAGAACTAAATGGCAAATAATTATCTAGGGGGGAAAAATCAGACACAGCATAGTAGTAGAATTACAAAATGCATAACTATGGTTTGTTGGAACAGCTGGATCTTTGTAAACTTCGGGATTAGATTCATGTGGATCTCAGGTGGATTGTTCCAGAGAACAGGAACAGCTACAAAGGAGTCATATTTCTGAGATCCTATAAACTGATATTTCTTCAATAAGAAGATTCAAAGCTTGACAATTCAGCCAATCTTTAGGGTACACAGAGACAACTGTCCCACAAATAATCAGATCCTAACATGAAAATAATGACGTTAACACAATGAATTCTATCCAGAAGACAGCTGGCAACCAGTGCATCTTGTACAGCAGCAGTAACACATTATATCAAAACTCAGCCATAACTGTGTCACTCAATTCAGAAACATCTGATAACTTCCTATAGAGTACAATTCAATAGCCCTAAAGAGAGGTGATTAAGCCATGCGTGATTGTGAGAAGGGCCTCATGATACCAAAAGATCCAATTGATGCATGAGATTAATCTAAGCAAAAGTTCTCCTAATCCTAGCTAAGTTCATATACATGATTTAATACAATGTGTTAGTGCAGCTGATGAGTGCCTTCTTCAAAATTCCATAATCATACAAGATAATGACAATCCATTATTTTGGTGGCAACAATAATAATTTATTGCAATATTGACTTTATCAAGCCTGAAACCCCTAATTTTACAAAAAACCCTATTCTGCTTGCAACTCCTCTATCTTTAGGTCCTTGCTTAGTATTGAATTAAGTTTCCAGCAGTCTCAGATTGTGAATCTAACAGTAGATTACCCACACATAGTTTATGAAACTTGTATGCCATCAGACTATCAATGACTCTAAGTGGCTCACAACAAGAAAAAAATTACAAGAAAATAATAAAAACATAATTGATGGTAAGCTTGATGAAATGAAAATGAGGACACAATAGATCTATAGGTCATAACCTCTGTTTTTGATGATGCAATAATAGTACTAATAAGATGCCAGGTAATGTGAGACAACTCTTGAGTTTATTTTTCATGGATTTAAGATTTTCTAATGAATGAACTCTAATGGAGAATTCTATAATTTTGACCAGATTCATCGATAAGTTATCACTAAAAACCAAAAATGCAGCAATAATTTAAGAATGTTGTCAGAATTTTTATTATATAACATGATTTCTACACCTCTAAATTCTTGCAATAGGTAGGCTATGAAATAAGATACTTTTAAAGAAAAGGAACTCTAAAAATTGAATCCAGGTACTTTACAAGTAATACCTCTTGGGTAAATGAGTCTTGAGTTCTTTTTCTCTATTTTCCATAACTAGATAATTATAATTTTGGCCTAACAAACCTTTTGAATTTTACAATATAGCAAGTTTTATTCCAACAAAGGATCAAATAAGAATTCTACAATGGTCAAGATTAGATTGTATTTACTTCTATTTAAAGAAGGAAATGGTATAATGGTATACTACGAGATGTAATACTTATAAAAATTAATAAAATATGCAATAAATAACTGATTTTTGTTTCTTCTTGACAGACATATCAATATTATATGCATCTCTGAGATAATGGCAAAGCAACAAATTTATCAGAAAAATGTCCAGATTACCAAATATTTCAATTATTTTTGTATATTAAGTACTTTAGAGATTTTGTATATTAAGTACTTTAGAGATTTAGAATCAGAATATGCAAAAAAGTCTCCAAATATTTAATCCCACAAATTCTGGGGGAGGATCTTGTGCTATAAAAGGGATTATAGTGGGCTTCAAATTATACTTTATTATTATTATTATTATCAATCATCGCACAGTCAGCCAGATATTCAGACTGGATTTGGCATTTTGTCTACCTATCGAGTCCTTACCCAGGACCTGGGATAGGCAGATGTAGATGTTTGATGGTATTACAGGTATCGTCGCAGGATGGAAGCAGTTCCTAATAAGGCCGCCTTTTGCAATTGACTAATAGCAAATTTGTCAATGCCAATGGTGTTCAAGTGGTGCTCCAGTTGTTTTGGGATTGCGCCCAAGGAGCCTATGACTATTGGTACTACCCTTGCTTGCTTTTGCCACAGTCTTTCTATTTCTATTTGTAGGTCTTTGTATTTTGTTATCTTCTCCAGTTCTTTCTCTTCTATTCTGCTGTCTCCAGGCACTGCCACATCCACTATCCAGACTTTTTTGTCTTTCTTATCGACAATTGTTAAGTCTGGGGTGTTATGTTGCAGGTGCTTGTCTGTTTGAATTCTGAAGTCCCAGAGCAGTTTAATTTTATCATTTTCTATGACTTTCTCTATTTTATGATCCCACCAGTTTTTGCTTACAGGCAAATGATATTTTTTGCAGATCTTCCAATGCACCATTGTTGCTACTTTGTCATGTCGCTGTTATTATATTTTAAACCACTACTATACTTTATAAACCATTTTGTAGAATCAGACCATGATTCAATGTGTTCTGAAAATCCAGAAAATGGGTTGAGAAAACCACAATTAAATGAAAATGTGGTCAGAGTGTTGTGCAAATTTGGCCAGACTGTTTTCAAATAGATAGTTATTACCAGTTTAGATAATGTTCTTAATAATTATGATTAGTCTTTCTCACAATGAGTTGCAAGAATCCTTCCTATCACCAAGTTCACTGGGAAATCTAATCAGGTAAAGCTCTATTCCTAATAGTATATTTATGAAAACTAAAAATGAATCAATCTATTCACTGAAGGATCACACTTTTGAAAGTCTGTAACAAAGATGTAACCACACTCAACTAAACATGGTAAAATTATATAACTAGGAACCTTGAGACTGCCTTCAACACCAGGCTTCTCCAACAGATAATCAGACTGAAGATAGAAGGGGGGGGGAGGAATCAGAACAAATCTCTGCTATCCTTCAAAAATGTCCATTTATTTAAATCTAAATATGTTTCATAAGAAATGGGAAAGTTAGATTAGCATCAAATATTTAGTTTAGCTGAGGAAACTGCTGTTACAGTTATTTCCAATAAAAATGGCTTTAGATTATTCAGTTATTCTCATTTTTCTACTTTTTCCAGATTATAATAAACAGAAGGAAAAAAATCTATCAACACTTTCTCACATTACATTTGAACAAACTTTTATTCATATTACTAAAAAGAATTCATTAAATCAAGCAACCTGGGGAAAGAAAAATATTGGTGTGCTCATTCTAAATTCTAGGTCTTTTAAACATGCTGGCAATATGTATGAAATCAAAATGTAAATGATACATTCTTCGTAGGCATCATAGTTCTTATAAGATTGAGGTTTTGCCAAGGCAACCAGGAATCTGTCCTCTCTTTTTGCATGACAATAACAAAATCAATAGTAATGGTCTGGAACAAGTCTAATCAGTTGAGACTCAATGTAAAGAGAGTATTTTATGGATGGTTCTTTTTTCCAATTCATTTTACCTGTTGTATTCATTTTTCCCCAGAAAAGACGTATTCTCTCTATAGGGTCAAGTTCACTTTTCAAATTTGTTTTTCATTATACTCCTGGATTTAATATCTCAACTGTCCAGTTGTCACTAACTGATTATCTATCTAAACAGATACATATTTTGAAGTGATTTATGCTCTAGAAGTCTACTTGGATTACTGAAGTCCCTTTGGTAGGAAAATGAATTTGAAATATCCATGGCAGAATTTTTTAACATTCACTTACAATGTCCATCAAACAATGCTTTCTCTAGTATCCTAATAAATCTTAATGAACTCTTAACTGTACCCTTCATATCTTGAGAGCATATAGAGAATGCATTATACTAAGAATCAAGAATCTACAACCAAACTGAAAAACTACCAAATAATAGTCTATGTATGTTAAAAGTAATAATTAATTTCCCAACCTTCCCTGTCCCTTTGAATGCCATTAACATTGGTTACTTTTGCTTCTTATTTAAGGTCCTTTCATGATTCATTAAAGGAGAATACATTTAATAAACTGAGGCTGAGAAAAAAGTTACATAGTTATGTTTTGCAATTTCATTAAATATTATTGAACTCTTTGTCCAGAGTGATTTGACTTTTTATTTTATTTTGTTAACCACACATTGAATAGATTATAGTTCCCTTTCTCTCAGATACAGAAGGTGTGGAGACTTCTGAAATAGATAATTAATCTCTTTTGCTATCTATAGTTTCATAGTTAACACTGTCTTGGTTGAAGTGTAAAAACACATTCGCACTTTAAAAAACGGTTGATTAGTTAATCAAATGACAATATGAATGGTAGACAAATACAAAAATGACTGCAAGGTGGAGCTATTTATGAGCAGCCACATTTTGTCCATGGGAAATGTATTCATTGTTATTTATAAATTTCAATTTCTTGTACTTTGGTGGCTTTATATTCAATATGATTCAGCTTCATCATTATGGTCCTGCACCAGTTTAATCTAGCAATCTCTTTCTTCCTTTGGCCATGTTCACTGAAACAGTGAACTGTAATGACTAGGGCAGGGGTAGGCAACCTTGGCTCAGGAATTCTGGGAGTTGAAGCCCAGGAATCATAAAAGAGTCAAGGTTGCCTACTCCTGGACTAGGGCAAGGATTTCTGTAACGTGTCATATTTTTTCTGGAACCTATATTTAAATTTATAAGTAAATTAAAACATATTTTGGAATTATCTGGTGAGAATTAAATGTTTATATTTTGCCTAAAAAGCCATATTTTGACTTTTTAAGTGTTATGTCATATTTTTGCTTAATTTGGTAACAAATGTCATATTTTGATCATATTTTTGTCCTTGGCAACCCTTCTGTAAGCCAGCAAGTTTAAGCAGCAAAGAAAGTTGAGAATTTGCCTCTTAGTTTCCCAACTCAGAGAGCAGTGTGTGTGTGTGTGTGTGTGTGTGTGTGTGTGTGTGTGTGTGTCTGTGTGTGTGTGTGTGAGTGAGAGAGAGAGAGAGAGAGAGAGAGAGAGAGAGAGAGAGAGAGAGAGAGAGAGAGAGAGAGAAAACAAAGGTTTCTCATCTGAACAGGCTTGGAAAAAAGTAGAGAAATTTGCTTGTTTTACTTTTTTATTTGTTCCACAACTCAGGTGTGTGTATGTTTGAGATGGTGGTCACATGAAAGTTGCCATCTGATTTCACCATGCCTAAAAATAGATATTCAGCCAGTGTAAAATTACAGCGTCTTATTTAAGAATTTGGGGAGATTTTCAGTAGTGATGGTGATGTTTTGTTTTGTAAATTGTGTGAAGTTAAGGTATTGGCTCATAATAATTTTACTATTCAACATTGTGAAACCACAAAATACAAGAGTTGTTTAATGAAATTTACTTTCACTGAAAATAGGCAACGCCTATTTTTTTGAGAGCTTTTTCTACAACTGCAGGTTGATCAAATACCCTGTTAGAATTTTGTACAATGTACAAGGATCTCTGTACAATGATGGTTCTTCAAATATCTTTTTAGGAAATTGGGAAATTTTGAGAAGTATACTAGCCACTTGATTCCAAATGAATCAGCTCCAAGGAAAAATTACATCTCTGCCTGCTATGACTATGTATTAGGAAAAATAAGATCTGCTGATGACAACAATAAAATATGGGTTTCAATAGATGAAATATGTAAGTAGAATGATATGTAGCCAGTGTTATTATTGGCACTCTGAAATGTGATAAGTCCTGGTGAAGTATTTTGTCTAACATGTGAATTTCTACAAAAAATAAACAATTCCACTAATGCTATCCTCTTTGATGATTTTATGAAACTGCTGCTCTTTGATGATTTTATGAAACTGGTGTAAAAAGGCGAAATATCCTTCTCTTTGTAACAGATGCTGCTCCAAAAATGACTAAAATAGCCAAGGGACTTAAACGTCTCTATTTTGAAATGGGGAAAAAAGTTTATTAACAAGTATTTTATGCAGATATGCCTTCTATCCATCATACTTCCTTTTACCATTGCCTTCTGTCCTCCCACACAGAACAATGGGTTATATGTGTACATATATATGTGTATGTATGTACACATGTATGAATGGGTATGTATATATACACACACATATATACATACACACCCACATGCACACCCATCCTGAATATGTTTGTAGATTGTATATTGTTCTTACCTGGTGGGATGCAGGCAACAGTATGTTAGTTTTTGCCCAGCCTTCAAAGGTAAACAGGGTCAACAAACAGGAGTTGCTAAGAAATATTGGAATTTACTTTAGGGCTATATTCATACCTGATTAGAGTATATAATAGACTTTTGTCCCGTTATAACCCCTCTCTACTTCTACATAAACCTAATACAAGACATGTTGCCACACATTAAATAGAAATAGATGCCTTTTTGGAACTTCTCTGCTGTTTCCATCATTCATTAGATGATAGATAATACTATCTTAAATGCCCTACCATTTCTGAATCCAGTTTGCACATCTGGGCTTCCTCATTCCATGTATTGTTTATTCATAGTTACAAAGACCTGAGTGTTATCTTAACTGGTGAGGTAAGCGCAACTCTTTGATTCTCTGAGCATTTTTTATACTATCTTTTTTGATATTACAATACAACATGGAAAACTTGAATGTAACTTGAAAAAAAGTTTTTTTTCCTAATCCCTCATCTATGATTGTTTTTTTCTAATGCATATTTACAAACTATATGAAGCACATTAATTACATTACTTCATAAGATTTTAAACAGTTACTTATATTTTATCAACTTCTAAAGCCCTATTGTTAGTAATGTTTTCTAGGGGACATGTATCTTCATTCCACAATATGAGGCTTTTTGTTGATTAAATAAAGTTCCTCTAAGTTTTCATTCAAAGTATGTAGTCTATTTGATTTCCATGGAGATCTGAGTCATCTAGGCCATGGTTGTTCAATAGTGCTTTTTCAAAACTCAACTTGATTTTTTTTTTCTTTGAAGACATTTTGCTTCTCATCCAAGAAGCTTCTTCACTCAGAAAAAAACATCTTTGGGACTTCCATTTGGTTTCATAGATATCCATGTGATGATCTCTTTATGTAAAGTTATTTTTTAGGTTATCAGAAGTATTTTCAAGAGAAATCTCATTACTATATCTTGGCAGAACATTGCTAGTCTATCACATACTTTGTTTCATATACAAAATCACTATTTTTCTGTTATTCCAGATGATTATTTACTACCAATTTTAGCATTACATGTAATTAACATTAAGCTTTTTTGTACTGTACTGATATTATGTTGCAAATTAGCATAGAATTATTTAGTATTGGCTTCCTTAATATTTGTGGTTAGAACATAGATTGGGATTAACATCATATTGGCAAATATGCCTTGAATTGAGAATAATTCTTTAAAACAAGAATGTGTGACATCCCCTGGCTGCTTAATGTATCTGCAGATAAATGCAAAACAAATGTTGTGGTGCCTGTGAAAGTGTGTAGATGGTATGAATATATGTGTACTTTTTAGGCAGAAGGTACTGTGCTGTTGACTGAGACCTGATATTTACAGGGATGCAGTAAGATACAAAAAAAATTAATGCTGCAAAGATACTGTATTGCATAAGGAATATTGTACTAAAATTAATCTTTCAAAGATGCAATAGTTGTGTTTCACAGAAAGGAAATAGTGCAGAATATACAGGAATGGCAAAAAACAAGAGCAAGTAAATTATTTTCTGTATTATGTTGTCTCTTGTAAGGAAACTAAGAAAGGTAAGAATTAAGAATAAATAGGTATTGAATGAATATGTACTGAACAGAAAAGTGACTGTCAATGCTAAATAGATTCATCTGGTTTGGCAATACAGAGAATTAAGTCTGAATTGCAAAACAAATATATGAAATGAATTGAACAGAAGAGATAACAAAGAAATTCATTTGTTGAACCCTTCAATTTGCTGAAATTGATAATCCTGAAAAATTATATATATATTTTTCGTAGACTATGAAAACTGATCTCAAAAAAAAACTAAGCAAAGTCAGGCTATAAAGTGCCACCACGAACTCTTAGTCTTGTAAGTTAAGTTGGGAAGTCAATAAACTATCCAGAAGACAATGACAACTCTTTGCATAAGAAACTGCATGGATTTGTCCTTGAACTATTCCCTCGAAAGTTGTTAATGCCAATTTCTCTCAGTCTTTCAATTGACACAGACACCCGGGAATTTTTCCTGAAAAGGGAGAAGATACCACATTGATTCTTGAAACTCTTCTTGTTCTCTCTCTCTCTCTCTCTCTCTCTCTCTCTCTCTCTCTCTCTCTCTTTCTTTCTTTTTTTTTAGAAACACAACGAAAGAGCCCGGAGAGGCTCCAGTTACAGCGCTGGCTCTCTCAGGTCAATACCCTCCGATGCTTAGGGGCCGCTGCTTCGCACTTTCTGTGGGACCGCTCCTTCTGTAGTCGCCGCAGAAACTCTTTGACGCAGGCGCCGTACGACCTCAGGAGGATGTTTTTGTCTGGTGACGTAGAGGACGAACGCTGTAGAGGTCGCGCGGCGTTTACACCGGGCGTTTCCGGGGCTGTGAAATTGCGTATGGGTTGTTTCCTGCTTCGAGTAGTAACTGCTCCTTATGGCAAACAAGCTGCCGATGGAGTCTGTCTGTAGTACTGCAGGTAGGGGCAGTTGTTTCCCCTGCTATTTTATGCACATGAATCACAACGTTGTGGAGGGCTTCTACAATCAGCAGCACCTGTCCTTTCCCTCTCATATATTGTAATTCTGCTTTTATTTTTCTCTGTCTTTACACTGGGGTTTTCCAGATAGGCTGGGGTTACGGTTCCCAGCTAGCAAGGAATAAAGACCACGCTGGGTGGAAATTCTGAGGGGCATAATCGTCTCACTGCACCTGGAGATGACTTTTAGAGGGAGAGAATACTGAGATTATCAAAGCAATGCTTTAACGTTCGATGCTTTTCCTAGTAAGCAGATTTCCAGATTCATTGTACCATTCTTGAAACTATGGATTATTGTTATTAAAGATTGAAGTTATATTAAAGAAGCAGTGTTGCTTTTTGACTCTAGATTTGTGAGTGGTTTTAGTGCCCCCACATATTTCACTTTCTAATGGACAAAAATGGTGCCGAAGAATGTTGATCAAGGAATCTTATTCTCATTTAAATAAAATCAAAATGCAGTAGTTTTAAACTGCTCCCAAATAATCAGATACTTACATGTATTACTTAATTGTTCTCTTTAAACAATGTAGCAACTTAACATAAAAATATGAAAGGAACTGTCCTAACCTTAGTGGGAAGAGAAATAATCTAAAACTATGTTAAAACATCATTTTTATTAGGAGTCTCCAGATTTATAGAATACTGTGCAACTTTTGAATTTCTAAGGGAATGATCGTCATCAGGTTAGGGTTGGCTGTGGGTAATGGAGTGCATTGTGACTGAAAGTAATGGTTACTCAGAGATAATAGATTTCTAAGGGAGAGAATGATAGATACATGTCTTAAACAAATAACTTTCCGATTTGTATGATAGCTTCTATGCTACAAATGCCTCTCAATATTTATAAATTGTATGATGCTGTGATAACATTGAACATGTTACATAGTTGGCGACTGCTTTTGCTCTCCCCCCCCCCCAAGTTGTTGCTAAGGTTTTATTTATATGTTTTACTTGACTTCCATGGTGTTTTGTTTTTTTTTCTCCAATCTAGAATGCCATTGCTAAAGGAAATCCTGTGCAAAGCGAGCTTGGCAATCAGACAAATATATATAAGTAGTGCTATAACCTGTGCATACTTACACATTGTTCTAAGTTAATGTTTTCCAAACTTGGCAACTTTAAGAGTTCTACTCCTAACTGCATTTTACACATGTTAAAGTTGCCACATTTGAAAAACATTGTTTTAAGCATAATTTGTTTATGTTGACTACTGTACATTGTATTACAGTATAGTGCAATGTGTGAATAATGTAGTTCTCCATTTAATCTAATCTTCTTTGTTCTAACAGTGGCTTGTTGGGTTGTCAGCCAGAAGTCTTAGCTCCCTATTACTTGATCTTTTAACCAAACATACATAAAATGAACCAGGGATATTTTGCATTCAGAATGATTACAAATCTGTTGTCCTATCTAGGTTCACAGTGGTTCTATTTGAAATGGTAACATAGTTAGACCATTTTAATTCAAAATATAATAATCTTAAGCCTTATAATAATGGCTTTTTTGAGCGCTTTATTTTTCTGCTTCAGATGTGTTGAGATAACTGCTGTATATATTTGGAAGCTGCTTTCCCATTCCATAGTAACAGAAACTTTTGGAGGATGGACAAGGCCATATATGCAGTCCTCATTCAGTGACCACAAATGTGACTGGTGACTCAGGCATTAAGCAAAACAATCACTAAGTTCTTCTTCTTCCATATCTAGATCAAAGTTTAAACTGCCAGAATGAAGCCACCTTCTTGGCTTTGTCATTGACCAAAAATAAGTTATTATCAGTGCATGTTTCTAGTAGTAGCAACATACCAGCAGATGTGTTGGTCTCTGTCTCTCCGCATTCACATAGCATGTTGTTATTTGCTAAGAGCCTCCAGTTGAGCACATTGGCTTTACATTTAGGCACTCCAACTCTCAACCTATTCAGGACCCTCCAAGTAGTATAAGGGAAGTCAGATCCTTCAGCCAAATCCTTTAATGTGATTCCTTGTTTGGTGATCTTCCTCCGTCTTTTAATTTGATTTTATTCTTGTGTATCCTCAAGAATGCTTGTTCTTGCCATAAAGCTGTCCCTAGATCTCAGTTGACAGGCTTGGGCATATGTCCATTCAGAGGATATCATTCTCTTGCTTAGTTCTCTCAGCATCTGCTGCTACCTTTCTCCTGATCTTAGGTGGCACAATGCCAGTGAGATAATGTAGGTTTGAGACAACCTGCCACTAAGTGTACTGCTTCATTGACACTAATATCAAATTGTTTCACGTGTGCAGATGTGCCCCACATTGGAGCAGATACTGTATTGCAGAGATGCTCAAGGCCAAACTTCTGTGCACAATGTATATGATTAAACTCCCCATTTGTAGTTTATCAGTTTCTGCATCTAATATAGTCTTTGCTCAGTGACTGCTTTGGAAAGTGATGAAAAAGTAACTTTACAATCAATGACCACATTTGTGACCTTTGCAGCATCTCTTAATCAAGTGTTTGCCTGTCAGTTAATTTTGCCTGTCCTGTGCAAAATCATAGGCATACTTGCGGTCGTGTGATTTTTTTTCATTTAGTGATTGAGGATAGAAAGAAAGCTAATTATTAGAGTGGCTTCTATCGGTCTAACTGCAGCATATGACACTGTTAACCATATTACTACACAATTTTCTTCACCTTTCAAAGCAGTCACTTTCCAAAGCAGTCACTGAGCAAAGACTATATTAGATGCATTTGAGATTATCAGAGGGCAACATAAAATACAAAGTAAACCGAGCCATGTTAAATGGATAGGTGGAGAATGGATTTTCATTCCCCCTCTCAATTCATGATTATAAATATCAAAATGTTATGCTTGGTTCATGCTACTTTAGGATTGTGGAACTGGTTGTGGAATTGCTTGGCTTTTGACAATTATGGTTGCAGGGAGTGCCAAGTGTTGAAAGAAAAGTGGCAGGAGGTTTAGGCCATAGGAGCTGTCAAAACAGAAGGGGGGGTTGACCTACACCAGGGGTGTCAAATTCAACTTTACTGAGGGCAGCATCAGCATTGCGGTTGCCCTGGGGGGGGCCGGGTGTGTGTGGCCAGAATGGGTGCAGCCTACTGGGTGGGCGTGGCCAGTTCTACATCATTCACGTCAACGGTGCCTATGGGGGGTCTGGGCAGGAGTGAGGCAGATCTGAGGGTCTCTGGCAGAAGGGGATGGGACCAGGGAAAGTGCCAAGGCATGGTCCACTGAGGCAAGTACCAAGATGGCCACCACAAAATTGTACATTGGCTCCTGGCTGGCCTGGGCCAAGGCAGCGGGGCCATTCCCTCACTGTTTCCAGGATAGCTTCGCGGGCCACATGAAACTACTTTGCAGGCTGCATCCGGCCCCCGGGCCTTGTGTTTGACATGTCTGGCATACACCTATCCAGGAGTTAACTCCCCCCCCCTTACCTGGCCTTTTATACACATAAACCAACCTTTTGTTAGTATATGTATGTATAAGATTCTGAATTGGCTTGAATTTTTGTATGTAGCACGAAGCATTGAATATTAGCTATATGATGCATATTCCACATTCCACATTAACAATTGTTAGTCAAACAAAAGATGACACAAATATGTTCTTCTGGAGCAAACCTGAAAATAGTTGAATTAAAAATACAAATACATTCTTTTGGAACAAAGTGAAAAAAATTGTTGAACTGAAAATCAAATTTACTGATACTTTTTGGGCTGCATTTACACCTACCGTATATGTTTCGCTTGTAAATTATTTTATTTGTATTTATATACATCCTGTAACAAGTTGTAAGGGATGGAGATGGGTTTAAATCTTTGCTTAAAATATTCTCCCAGGTTTTTATGGCTGGTTTAGACATTCTTCCACTTACATAACATAAAACAAATTATCTTATAGTTTCATAAATGCTAATGCCGATTTTACATTGTGTATCAGTGCTTATTAAAAGAGAAAATTGGAACAAAGTTCCAAAGCTTATCAAATAGCTTTAGTTCACATTAACGAATTTAATATTAACCAAATAAAAGCAATTAGCATACTTTTTTTTTAAAAAAATGTAAAGATGTGGGATGAAAAAAAGTTTAATTATGTTCTTATGTAAAAAGTCTCCTGGAAGTAGCTATTTATGTAGCAAGGAAAGATTCCATTATTATTAGTAGAAATATGCTGTGCTATGCGAACAGCAGCTTCACAAGTTGATTTCTATCAGGGTCATATGGAAAAGATATTTTTTCTTGTCTCATTGTAACTTTGGTTGCTGTTTAAATACTAAAAAGTACTGCACATTAATTGAATGCATGCAGTTCACAAGTCTGGCTTATTAAGCAGTAGGATACAAGAAAGATCTGTATGGGAAAAACATGGATTTACTACAGTTATATTTTTAAAATACTCCATTTTAGGTCTCCAATACTACCTTGATAGATACCTCATCCTTCCCAGTTATTTTGGGAACCAACGTCTTCCTACTTCTATACTTTTTCCCATTTTGTTCTGAGTCCAATTTACAGAAGCAAAAAAACATTTATATTTATCCTGTCTAAAATAAAAATAATTCAACCTAAACTTGGCTTGAATGATGAAAAACAGATGAAAAGCAAACTGATTAGCATTAAATTTAGAGGAAATCCATACTAGTTCTAAACTGACTTGAACCATACATCCCTAACTGTTGAACTTGTTGATTTCATCTCTCTTTTTCCCATGCTGATTCCAGAAGCATGTTTCATTAACTCACATGTTTATGTTGATTTTCCCTACTGCAACAGTGGCAGATATAAAGGTTCTGTCTCATATTTTCACTTCCATTTTTGTGGAGTTCTTGATACCAAGTTCTGTTGAGGAGCATTCTCACTTGTGGGGCACTCTTTTATATGTGCCTCTTACATATAGAAATTTTTTTTGGGAAAATGTTAGCGAATTCAGCAATCTGAGCATTTCCTGTAATTTGCTTACTCATCTGAATAAAAGCCTCAAAAGTTGAGGGTATTCAGCTTCTCCCCCTCCCCATGTTTCTTTGCTACTTCAGGAACTTATGATTTCCTTAAATAGTATTTTTTTCAATTTTGCTTGATTAGCATGTTATATTACTTCTCAACTGGTCTGTATAGTTAATACTATAGAAGTGTACAAAACATGGTCAAAACATTTCATGGTCAAAACATTTCATGGCTACCAGAAGTGGTCTGACTTTGGAATGACTATTTTGATCTTGAAATAAAGTGTGGTAGCTGTTTTGAAATTGAACCACTTCTGGAACAAGCAGAATAGTCAATTCAGAGCTCAGATTAGGACAGTGAGGGCGAACCTTTTTGAGACCGAGTGCCCAAAAACTGGCCCTGCCCCCTCCATCCCCTGCCCCCACTCTGAGTGCCACCTCTGGCACATGTGCCATAGGTTTGCCACCACTGGATTAGGACATTGCAATCCTTTGACTACAAAATATTTTATATACATGCTGCATTAATTGTAATTATATATTATACTGAATTCTTCAATTGACTCGTAGGAAAATAGTTTTGTAAAATTTAATAATGAGAAATATAATTATAGATAACTTATTACTAATACTAATTTTGCTTCTAAGTCTCTCTACCCCCCCCCCACTTTATTTTTGTAGAGCTAAAATAGTGGAAAGATGTTCTTTGGAAGTTCCTCTTCTGATGGTACATATTAAAACAGCTATGAAGTCCAGGTCCCTCTTTTCTAACTTGGAACCTTCTAGTTTTGTTAAGTTAAACAACTATTCCCAGTGAATAAGATTATGACAGATATAATCCAGCATCTTTTAAAGATAACTGCCTTGGGGAATCACCTATATCCTAATAGTGTGTTTGTTCTGTAATTGTGGAATTTTGCATTTCTATAATTAGATTCATGTATATGCTCAGAGATGCATACATTACCTTGGGAATGGCTAAGGATTATGATAAGAGGTACCATATTTGATGTTTGTATAGCATTTTGGAAAGTTGAGAAAGGGGAATGAAGTAATATAGTTATGTATAAGGCATATTTGAGAAGCTCAAGTTCTGAACAAAAGTATTTTAATCTGAAACATAAGTATGGTTGTTATTAAACTAAATTAAGCTTATTTAAATCCTAGAGATTTTGATAGATTTAGTTTAAATTCAGATGCACTAAGTGATATTTTCCTACACAGGAATAATATGCAGAAAATTAACTTATCACCTCTGTGATTGGAAGCCAGTTGACCTATTACTTTACATGGAGTGTATGTAATGCTTTTTAACTAATACTGAACACAAGGAGAATTTACCTCAAAGTTGCAGCATGCAAGGAAGTTTAATTCTTTCCTTGCTAGCTGTGATCCCCAAAATTTCACTTGTGTCCCTGCATTCTAGTTATTGTAGTTTCCTTTAGTTTCAAAGGTTTGACTGATCTCTCATTTCTTGTTGAAAGTACTGTATTGGCCAAAGTAAGAATTAATGGTTGATGTATTTATTTTTATTTTGATCTTATTCACTTTTATATTTGTGTTATTGAACCCGTGCCACTGATTTGCTTGTATAGTTGCTCTCAATCTCTATACGTATTTTATATTTATTTCACCAATTGTCATAGAATTATTTGAGAATCTGATTTTCTACCTTCAAGAATATAAGCATTGTGACTTTTTTTTTTTAGCAAACATGCTTGTCAGAATTCTCATAATCCAGTACCGCTATATTGCAAGAACACATGAGCCCCAAAGCAAAATGTAAGATAACAGATTCAGCCAGTGAAAAAGGTGAAAATTGACTTCAAGGTGATGATAGCATAGTGAGAAGTTAAAGCTTTGAATTTTTTTCTTCTGGTAGTGTCATCCTTACTCCCTCTCTTAATTTAAATTGATGCAAATGTAAAGTAATAAAATCTCAAAATTTAAAAGTTAAGGATAATAGAAATATATGCAATTTTCTGAAGAATTTTAAGCTATAAAATGAAATAAACTTGTGTTCTGTTATCTTCTTGCATTTGGAAATCTTACCTAATTTAGTAAACTCACTCCCAAGCAATTTTGAATATGGTACTATAGAAACTTCAATAGCCTGTTTATAGTAAGGTGTAATACCCAATTAAAAGAAAATGTTAGTGGAAAAGAAAGGGGAATTATCATTAATTTCATATAAGTATATGCGCTTCTTGAGCAGCAGGTTGGACTAGAAGAACTTCCAATTCTATTATTCTGTTATATTATCTCACTTTATTATTCATTTAGTATATGATGACAACAAGATAAAGATTAATAAGCATATATATACAATCCACATAATTGTATACAAAACTTCTACAGAGGTACAGCAGTGGCAGTCCAGTTCAGCTATCCAGGCAATCGCCTCTGGTGTTGCTTCATGCAGATCTTCTAAGGAACCAGAAAACGTACATTGTGGGCAGTCTTGCACAATATATTTAATAGTTTGCATGTTATCCCTACAGTTGCAACAGGGGAATCATTCCAGCTCCATTGATACAGGGCAGAGGCACTTCTTCCAGTGTCACATCTAATTCTGTTGGGTTTCATCCAGACAGAGCGAGGAAGATTTAAAATCCGGTAGTTTGGTAGAGAGAAATCACTACTAGTCAGACCACAAGAGGCAGTCTGACCATTTCTCTCTCTAGGCCAGGGTAGGCAACCTTGGCTCTTTTATGACTCATGGACTTCAACTCCCAGAATTCCTGAGCTCAGGAATTCTGGGAGTTGAAGTCCACGAGTCATAAAAGAGCCAGGTTGTCTACCCCTGCTCTAGGCATTCTCAGGGTTAACCTGGGTAGATGTGAACAGCTGTTTTCCATTGATGGCCTACTTTTATCTCACTGTGATAACTTTTCCATCTTTTTAAAATGTTCCAAAGCAAGTGAAGACTTCTTTTCAATTTTCAGAAGTGAGTCAAAATTCCTACTTTATTCAAATGCAGCTGATATAATCTAAATGAAAAATGCATTGGGCTGAAAGAGGAGGAAACAAAGTATTATCATACAACAGATTTTTTTTTCTAAAAAGTACTATAATATATATTTCTTATAAAATAGTTTAAAATGAGTCTGACTTGAAATTCTGTAGGCACTGATCCAAAATTATCACTTCCCGCCTCATTCTTATATGATCAGTTGATTTTTTTAAAATAAAGATATAGAAATAATGTTTTACATAGTTTATCTTTTCATTTCTCCCAGTGAATCATAAACTGTGATTTGCATTATATTGTGTTTGTTTGAAAGAGGCAGTCATCAGCTCTAAAGCTGAGGAAATGTTTACATGTTGGAGATAGCTTTAAAGTCTTCCTGTTGCTGTGGTCTTCAATTAAAGAAACATAGCAGGTAATGTGATAGATTTCTCTCTGGAAAATTACTCTAAGTCAGGAATAATCTGTCTTTCATAATTCAATGCTCAACTGATGTTGACATTTTGATCTGATATGAGAGAGCCTTTAAGACTGCTTTCATCAAGTGATGTCTTCCATATAGTAAGGAACTTCAGTTCCTAGATTTTGAAGCAGCCAAAGATAAACTAGTGGTTGTCAAAAGAAGTTTTTCTGATCTCCTGCACTATAGGTTTGGAAACTAAAAGAGAGTTGTGGCTGCTGTTGCGCTCCTTATTTCATTTTTTCCATCCTTCCCTTCAGTAATAGCTTCAGATGTTATAAGACATTTTTCTGCCTGTATCATATTAGCTAAAATAATGGAAACAGCCTGAGTAATGCTTTGCTTTGTACTTAAATATATTAAAATAGTTATTTTTATATCATCATTTTACCATAACGTTTATTCAGCTATTGTTCTGAAAACCCTATTGTATGTTAATAGTCATGAATTTAAGTGATATACTGATTAATGTATTGTAGTAGAATTTCACTGGCAAGATCAGAGTTCAGATATTGCTTGCTGGTTAGATATAGTGAAACCAGGAATTGTGTGAAGATAAAATGGGATTATTCTAGCCAGTAGCCTTCTTGGATATATTATTTAAAAATATAGTGAGTAGTAAAAACTCAGTGAAACTTCTGAATTGCTGAATCAAAGTCATGATAAATTAAAACTAGTTTAAAATAGAAATTATATTTATTCCTTGTTCAGAATTTTGGACTTCACATGTTGCATCTTATTTTTTTAATCCAGCTGTGACTTTTATTTAAGGTTGGAAATATTATGTATATTTTTTTCTTGCAGGGGAGCCAAAGCTCAGACATGTAGAAAAGGATATTTTGATTCCAAAAATAATGAAAGACAAAGCCAAGGAGCTGTGTTCTGAACAAGTGAAAGGTGAGAGTGAAATTCAACTATATATCAAATCAAAGAATTTATGTGACCTGAATTTTAATTTTCTAAGGTTTTCTTTTCTGGCCAGATTGCCACGGTAGCAAGCAATCTATTATATTCCAAATTCATTATTATGTAGGATGATTATAAATTTATATAATTTGTCAAAATAATTTGCTTAGTTGTAACTAAGATTAGTGAATTCTTCAAAGTTTTAATTTTCTAACCAAAACTGCATACTGGAATTTCTATTTGAGGATCAACTGTCTAATTAAAAAATGCACCTATATTTTTATGCATGTTTCTATTGCATTACATGTACACAATGTATTTTATTTAGGAGATGGATTGTTAGTGTATGTGCTTATAATATATGTATGGGTATCTAGGTATGGATTGGGAGTTATGAACAGCGTTCTATGAAATGCATATTTCAGCATCTGTTCCAGTTGATATATTGGTCTGACCATGGAACACATTTCTTCATGGGGATGTTAATTGGGATGTCACATTGAAGAATGAAGTCTGGTAGACATTATGGGAAAAGATAATACAGGATCCATTTGCCTTCATTCATGCAAGTAATACAAAATAATAATTGTGATATTTAGTAGATTAAAGAAACTATCTTTATGTTTATGACTTTGTAAATTGCAGCTAAAACTAGAGATTCATATTGTAACAAGAACTTATGACAAAATAAACTTCTGTTGGTTCCCTTTATTATCAGAATGCAGCCATAATCTTAATCTTTTACCAATTCTTCCAGCCTCCAGTAAGTTAAGGAAAAGAAAAAACTTGAAACCTTCTCAAGTTGTGGGGTAAAGTATTGTAAGGTAGAGGAAGAAAATAGCTGCTTTCTCTCCCCCATTTTAGGTGCTGTGAATAACTAGATGAGAGTGGTACTAGAAGTCAGATTTCTTTTCTATATAATCAAATCGTGCCTTGCCTGGCAGTATTTCTTTAAAGCCTAATTACCATCTTAGATGGGCCTATCCATTATTCTCTATTCATTCTTCCTCTTTTGAAACCTAGCCCCTTTTTTTAAGCCATACACTTGTTTTCTTTGGAATTATTAAGATATCCTAATTATTATTTTAAGCTCACAACTGTAGTTGTAATATTTGTGTTGAGGGATTGTAAACTAATCATTGCCTCCAAAGCCTTAAGCCTCTCTCCAGATTTATTGTCGGATCTTGATGCAAGGTACATTTTTATTTCTCCATCAGTGAAAGGGAGAAAACATTTTTCTTCTTTTGGTCTTGTTTTTGAACCATCATTGGTGGGAAGAAAATCAGATGTTGGCAGCAGATACACCTCTTCCTGATTGGATGGGGCAAATTCAAATGACAAAATGTCCTGTACTTACACTGGACAGTTATACTCAGTTATATATTGTCACTGGGAATCTGTGGGGGCAGTCTTCTTTACTTGTTAGATGATGATTTTTGGAAGTTGGGAAATGCAGTCATTGGTTTAGAATAACGAACCTAAAATACAGTGATCCCTGTTCTGACATACATTAATGGACAAATGCGGTAGAAAAAGAATAAAAAATAGCATTAGTTTCAGTTTAGGTGAAATGATTCTGGAAATAGTATTGCGTTCTACATTAAAACAGGACACAGATGGACATAGTGTAGGACTGTGAAAATTAGTCTTGCATGCTTTAATAATTAGAGAAGGATAAAATTTCTATTGCAGCTACAACATATGCTTCCTTGCAGAAGGCAAAGGAAAAATCTGCTTTAGGTCAGATGTTTTATTTGTTTTTATTTATTTTGTAAGGTACAGAGTATGCTAATGGCTTATAAAATACCACTATTAGAATTCTAAATTGAATTCTCCTTTATTGCCTTGAATTAGTAGTGTAGGTTTGTCTTCTTTTTAGTCTTCCATATACTTAATATTGTACAATGGTTACTGAATAAAAATAAATTAAAAATTATTAAATAATTATCTATAACAGCTGAGGGAATGAGAGCACTTTAAAAATGGCACAAGACTCCCATTTCTGTCTTTTGCTAAACTCTCATTATGTAGAGCAACTCCCCATATGTTTTGGAGTTTAGTGTAAAGGAAGTATGATGTTGTGAAAATTACAAATTTACCTAAGTCGCGTGAACAGGAGAGAAGTAGAAAAGCTGAAAGCATTCACTCAAGGAAAGAAGCTCCAGTTGCTGAAGTAATTCCTTAATTGAAAGGTTGTCTTAAGATTAGCTTAGATGTGCAGATCAGTATAACAGTACAATTAGTGCTTTATATACAATAAAATATATATTATTTAAATGTTAGACAATTCATAATGTAAGTATATAGCTGTAGAATTGTAAAAGTGCAAAAAAATCATAGTGCTTTAATATGTGATCTGACAGAAAATATCCATGTTCATGAACATAGCCATGGAACACAGTAATAGGAAGAAAAAGGCAGTGATAACATTTTAGAGTAGGGTATTCTTTATAATAGAAAGCAAAAGCAAATTGTATTATCTATTAGAAATATAGATTTAGGACCACGTTGTACTTCTTTGGCCTGTTTTATAACTACTGTATTGTTAACTACAGTAGTGGTTCTTTTCCTGTCACAATAAATATTGCCAGTGTAAGAAGAAGAGGCTAATCTACTTCTAATAGGTGCTTCACAGATGATTTGGCAGACCTCTATTCATGCAAACAAATTTAACAAGAAGGAGTTTTATCTCCAAAAAACTTAAATACTACAAAACTCCCTCTATAATGAAAGGTTGCTTTAGTCACTACTTGAAATAGTCTGTGGATATATCTTAGCAAAGTTATGATCTAAGACAGACATGTCAAACACAAGGCCCGGGGGCTGGATGCAACCTACGAAGCGGTTTCATGTGGCCCGTGAAGCCATCCTGAAAACAGCGAGAGAATGGCCCCTGATGCCTTGGCCCTGGCCCAGGCCGGCCGGGAGCCAATGTACAATTTTGTGGTGGCCATCTATGCTGAAACACATTCAGTCTTAGCTCCACAAGGCCGTTTAGAAACAGTGAGGAACCAGCCCCTGCTGTGTCGGCCCCGCCCCCTGGGTGCATGCTGGGGAGGTGTCACCCTTTGTGAGGAATGAAGAAATGGACCATACCTTGGCACTTGCCCCGGTCCCACCACCTTCTTCCAGAGACCCTCAGATCTATCCCACTCCTGCCCAGACCCCCATAGGCACCCTTGACACGAACGATATAGAGCTGACCATGCCCACCCAGTAGGCCACACCTACTCCATTCACACCCACCCAGTAGGCCGCACCCACCCTGGCCATACCTACCCAGCCCCTCGACGGCAACCGCAATGCTGATGCGGCCCTCAGTGAAATTGAGTTTGACACCCCTGATCTAAGACAAATTCTAGAAAGGCTCATGAAAAATTGGGGTATAATTAGTAACAAAATGATTAAAATATTTAAATATCCACAGTTAAGAGCACACAAAGTTTTAGTTCAGAAGGTTTAGAATACAATCATGATATACGCTATATTATTATAGTAGAAGAAATGTTAGGCCTTAGCGAGCTTTTTCAATTAACACAAATGCTTTTGCTTACTTATAAAAATTATGCATCACTTCTGAAAGGACTTTGATTGAATTGTTAATCAGTGGCACAACTGTGCATGGTATAAATATTTCAATTTAATTGCAAATACTATAAAATTATCTTTAAGCAATTGATTTTCCTAGTTTTCCCAGCATAGAGTACCACCTTGATAATTTCTAAAATCTCTTTCTGAAAATTAAAGGGAAACACCCAGAGGATGATATGGGACAGCTTTATTTCATGTGGCCAGAATTGCCCTCATACATACAGCTTTTTGTCTCTTATACTGGTTTTATCCTTATATTAAAAAGTTGCATTCCCAGCTGCACTGAAATCTGTTACGAAAGCTATGGAATATTGAATACAGGTGTTCCCATAATTGTGATACATTGTAAAAGCCACAGTATTCAAGTTTACACTTTCACATATGTATTGTGATCATGTTGTTTAGGTGTGAATAAAACACAAACAAAGAGAATTCTCTTTCCATACATTTCTATTAATCTGATTGCTTTGATACAGAGTTTTTATTTTCTCCGCAACATCAGAGAGAATTTTCAATACTGACACATATATCTGAATGCATATTGTCATCATTATCATTGGTGTGTGTGTGTGTGTGTGTGTGTAATCCATATGGCTTACATGATTGTACTTATTTTTTTTAAAAAATGCTGTTCTTTATTTATAAGCATTAGCATTCTACTGAGATTTATCCTATATAGCATATTAATAAATTATTACACATTTCATCTTACAGTGAGCCATGTTTATATTCACTAACATGACATTTAATTTAACATATTTTTGTTGAATCAGAACCATCAATTTTCAATCCTCCTGTGGCAACCACCTTTCTTGGACTTCAACTTCCAAATTCAACCATCCAACATTATTTTTCAGAATTCAGTGAATTAAACGCAGCATTCTGAAAAATACTTGTATTGACTATGGGTATTTTATAGCATGGAGATCAGACAACTGAAATGTAGCTTGTAATGAGGTTGTCATTAAAAAACTTTAAAAAAATAAAAAAATGAAAAGAAAAAACAGAAGAGAAAAGAAAAAAATAGGAAAAAATAAAAACCATGAAAAAATAAGAATATAGTAATACACATACGTACACTGTGTACACAATTATTAAGCAAGTTGTATTTTGAAGGATTAATTTTCTTATTGAACAACCACAGTGTTCTTGGTCAGTCCAAAACATTAATAAACCTCAAACCCAAATATTTAAGAAAGTAAAAGTGAGGTTTTGGCTTTCTTAGGAGAATATATATGCACGATAATTGGGCAGAATTATTGTACAACTAAATGAAAAATGAAAATTTGCCAATTTCATTTATTTGCATGTATTAAAGTGGGAATAATAAACAAACAACTCAAAATGTACAAATAAACATTTCAACAAAAAAAAATCAGTGACCAATATAGCTACCCTTCTTTTCAATAAGAGTCATAAGCCTTCCATTAATGGAATTTTTCTTGATGTATTAACAATAAATGTTTTGTGCAGCAGCAACCACAGCCTCCCAGACACTGTTGAGAGGGGTATACTATTTTCCTTCACCGTAAATCTCCCATTTAAGACGTTCTCAATAAGGTTTAGGTCAGTTGAGGGAGGGGGTCATGTCATTATTCATTCATCGTTGAGGCCTTTACTGGCTAGCCATGCAGTGGAGTACTTCGATGCATACGATTGAGCATTGTCCTGCATAGAAATCATGGTCTTCTTGAAAGATCAGACTTTTTCCTATACCATGGCTTGAAGAAAGTGTCTTCTAAAAACTGGCAGTAGGCTTGGGAGTTGATTTTGAGTCCATCTTCAACCCGAAAACTCCAACATGCTCATCTTTAATAGTACCAGCCCATACCAGTACCTCACCTCCACCTTGCTGTTGTCTGACTCAAAGTGAAGCTCTGTGCCCGTTACTGATCCATGTTCCTCTTCCATAACTTCTTTTAAGCACAGGCTGTCTATAGAGGTAGATACACTTAAAATTAATTCTGGGTCGAATGTTCAAAAATATCCTTCAGCATATCTAGTAGTAAAATATTTTGTTTCATTCTGTATTTGTAAGTCAAAATTATATCTTCTTCTCCTTTAATTGTAATTTTTAGTTCTTGATTATTCCATCTAGTGTCCAATCTTCAAAGTCCCACACTGCTTTCTTGAAAAGATTTCAAAATAAAAGATTTTTCCATGCGAAGATATTTATATTTAATTTAAAAATCTTATTTCAAATCCATCTAAACATTTAATCCATTTGTAACTTTCCAGAATCAAAGTTCTAATTACCCTTTTGCTCTTTATTCTCCCTCCACCCAAAGTTATGTTTTTAAAATCCTTAAATTTGCATTTAAAATTTCTTTCACTAAAGATTGAAGGAAGCTTACCTGGGGTTTTCATCTTTATTGATCCAAAGATTCTCGATGTCTGAAAAGTAGTTAACAAACAATTTTTGAAAGTAATTATAAAGTGTCTCTATGTCCTTTTAAAGTCACCAGTGTTTGAGCATTGTGTTTATTCACTCATCTCCTGGAGATGTAAACCTGCCAGAGACCTCTGTCTTGTGTCTTTGAATAGTAGCATTCTTAGTAGTGCTTTTTTTTTGTTCCCAGTTTTTTCTCTGAAGATTTGTGTGATCTTTGAACTGGACATATATTTATTTGAAAAAGGGAGTATTGGTATGAATTGTGTTTTTTCCCATATTAATATTTTTGAAAAAAGAGAATGGAGTTTATCAGATGTTGAAAGCTTAAGAATTCCTCTTGATTATACTTAAGTCAGATAAAATAGTGTGGGAAACCTAAGCTTTAATATACAGACGCTTTCTCTAAGATTAATTTGTTATACTTTGGTTTTTGAATTTGGAAAGAAATTATTAAAAATAACAGAAGAAAAAGATCAAGTTAGGTAGATAACTTTATTCAATGTCTCTGCATTCCCCTCCCCTTCCCCAAAAGATGGGTATGTTTTTAAGTTGTGATATTTTGATTTTTCTTAATGAAGTTTTAAATAGTGAATATCATAAATATTTTTATAGATTGAAAAGCTATCTGACTCCAGATAGGAAAACAGTAAACAAGAACTGTGTTTCCAGACATAGTACTACTGTAATCATGCAGGAAGCCAAAAACACTTTCCTGCAAGTCCTTGTAGAAAGCTAGGTTTTTAATAATTTGCATATCATTTAAAATTGTGCTAATGTTTTCAGTTAAGGAGTGCTGAAAGAAATATTTTCAAATGCATCACAAATAAATAGCTTTTCTTTGAATTATTAAAACATCAATTTTTTTGCCAAGCTCCTGCAGCTGCTTTAGAAATTGCTACAGCATTCTCTGTATACATGTTACATGTAGAAGCTCAGCCATTTTGTTTTGAAGGATTTAGTTACTAAATACAGTAGATAAAAAACATTTACACACCCCTGTTAAAATACCAAGCTTTTGAGATGTAAACAAATCAGACCAAGATAAATCACCTCAGAATGTTTCCACCTTTAATAAAGCACATTAACTGAACAATTCAATTGAAAAACTGATTTTTTTTGAGGGGGGGGGAAATAACAAAGAACTAAAATAATATGGCTGTATAAGTGTGCACATCTCTTATAAGAAGGTATGTGGCTGGGTTCAGAATTAACCAGTTATGTTCAAGCCAATGTTAAATAGTCAATTCACACCTGTCATCAATTAAAGTAATTCTAATCAAGCCCATATAAAGTTCTGCTGTTCTAGTAGGATTTTTTTGACATTTACTCAGTTATTACTTATAGGAAAAATCATGGTTCACAAAGAGCTTAGAAAGCCTCAAAGGGATCTCATTGTTGGAAGTTATCAGTGAGGAGAAGGAAGAGAAGGAAGAAGAAAATTTCCAGGCATTGGATATATTATGGAATACAATGAAGTCAGTCATCAACAAATAGTAAAAATATGGCACAACAGTGACATTAACAAAGAATTGGATGTCCCTTCAAAACTGCTGAAAAAATAAGAAAACCACTAGAAGCCACCAAGAGGCCTATCGAAACATTAAAGGAGCAGCACGAATTTCTGGCAAGTTTTGGTTGTGTACTGCATGTGACAACAATCTCCTGTATTCTTCATATGTCTGGTCTATGGGGCAAGGTGGCAAAACAGAAGCCTTTTCTTACAAAGAAAAACCTCCAAGCCTGGCTATATTTTGCAAAACCGGCACCAAGTCTCACAAAAGCATGTGAGAAAATGTGTTATAATCTGATGAGACTAACTTTTTGGCTACAATTCCAAAATTGTAGTTGTAGTATATCACCAAAAGGATACCATACCCATAGTGAAGCATGGAAGTGGTAGCATTATGTTTTGGAGGTCTTTTTATTTAGCTGAAACTGGGCTTTAGTCAAGGAATTATGAACAGTTCCAAATAAGTCAGTTTTGGCCCCAAACCTTCAAACTTGTGCTAAAATGCTGAAGATGGAGTGGTATTTCACCCTTCAATATGGTATTAAAATGGTTTCAGTAGAAGAAGATCAAAGTTTTGGAATGTCCCAGCCAGAACCTGGACCTGACTCCATTTGAAAATCTGTGAAAGTAAGTCAGTGCACAGGAGATGCCCTTGCAATCTTGACAGATTTGAGTGCTTTTGTAAGGAAGGTTGGTCAAAGATTGTAAAGGTAAGATATGCCATGATGATAGCCTCCCACCCTAAAAGACTGAATGCTGTCAATGAAATCAAAAGGTGTTTCAACGAAGTATTAGTTTTAAGAGTGTGCACACTTATGCAACCACATTATTGTACATGTTTTCTTGCTACTTTTTCAGTTTGTTTTTAAACTGAATTGTACAGCTTGTATATTATATTAAATATGGGAAAAAATTCTGAAGTGATTCATCTTGGACTGATTTTTTTTTTTACATCTTAAAACCTGGCATTTTAATGGTTGTATAAACTTTTTATATCCACCATATCCAAATAGATATATTTGCCACCTTGAAATTGTTTATAAAAATAATAAAGATGGGATATAAATTAAATATGTAAATAATTTTCTGCTTTCACTTGATTGACTTCTAAAGTAGATAGTTTTATCATTGTGGGTAATAGTTGTTTAAATGAAGAATCAATGATAGAATTTTATTCAGGTATAGTACAGTACCTTTAATGAAGAACATAATTATTACGAATTGGTATTTATGTTTGATTAATCCCATGTAATTCTAAATATTTGGTGAACTATGCAGATAGAATTGAAAGTGTTGTGACAAAGATCTTTTCCAAATACCATCCTTCTTTCTCTCCCCAGGGACTACATTGATACTTACTAAACATGATAGAATGAAACACCACTTCAGGCTTCTTTAGTAAAATAAGGCCAATGTCAACCATAGTTTAAATATTATCTAGTTAATCAACAGTCCTATAGCTGGGATCATATGTGTCGCTCTAGGGGCTACCTGCACTAGAGTATGACCCTTGCACCTGACATATCAAGTTCCGAAGAAAAAAAAAGCAGTTTCAAAGCTTGAACAAATGTTGACACTCTTTATTTAAGTACCCAAAGGCATCTTAAGTAAGACTTTATAAATGTTTTAAGTTCTTTCATCAGAAATGTAGATTAAGAGGAAGTGTGAAATACTTAAGAGTCTCATGCTATGATTTATGGCCATCTTTTGTGCTTTCATACAGTACAAGAGTCTATTAACTGACTATAGTGTATTCCACAATCTTATGACAAAGCCAATGTCTTAGCATAAGAAATTAGAGTAGTAAATGATTGGGCATAAGGACTTGCAGTTCTAAGAGCCTGAGATATTAAGCATGTTAGCTAGCAGTATTTTTTAAAACATACATTTTCATAATTAAAATGATATTCGTTGCTCCTGTTTAAGAGAAAAGTATAAAGCTATGTCATTCTTAGCCAGCCAATTTTTCAGATTCTGTATTTGATTTATATTGCAAGGCTGGGCTTTAATTTGGATCATACATGACAGAATTACCATTTTTCAATTTCATGTAGTTACAAATTTTTGTTTAAGAATGGGAGAAAGAGTGATTTTAACTGAAAAGATCTCCCAAATGGAATAAATGTAATAAAATGGGCTTTATGAAGACCATCACATCACGAGACTATATTTATTAATTAAAAAACTGGTATTTGAATGAAGAAGAAGCAGTCATTGTTATTCTATTTTTTGCTTCATTTCCCTTTGTGCATGTAGAAATGTGGTATTTTAGAAGAGTATAAAGCCATTAACAACTGAATCCACATAGTGTGAAGAACCATGTATGCTGTATAATTATGTTTTTGTTAATCATGATCAGTCTTGGGTCTTAAAAAAAAATACATATAGTTTACTCTTGTGCCATAACACAGGAATTAAAAAAATGGCTAAATCTTGCTTTAATCCATTTCAAGCAATAACTAAAATAGTTTAAAACTGTTTAATTGAAATAATCTTAATTACTGTTACCACAATGACTAAATGAAGTTTCTTGATTTCTTCAAAACAAGCTGCAAATATGTGGAAGCAAATTTTTCCAAGCTCTGAGTCCTGTCCTTGAAATACGTGAATGGGGATAGAATGGAATTGCTAGTTTTGTTCCAATCACAGTAAACTATAGTCTAAGTGTAATCATATTTCTAGTAAACTATGTTCTAAATGTAGCCACTATTCCTGTCATAGTAAACTATGGTGTAAATGTAAACATTGTAATCATACAGGATTATCTATAATTGTCTAGTTTATTGAGTTACAGAAAAATACTAATTTTTTTAAAAAGGCACATAGTGTATTTGTTTATTGTTTGGAGACTGGATTTGATTAACATTTCCATATTGTGGATATGGACATTCAAAATGCTAAAATTGTTTTGATTGCTTGAATGTATGCCCTTATGTGATATTGTATAAGAATCCATGTTTCTATTTCATTTATTTATTTGTTTAAAAAATTACTGTCCTAACTTCTTGCAAGACTTATACATTAGATGTAGATATATGTATGTTAAAAATAGTATCTTGTATGTTGGAAGATTTGGATCATTCATAAAACACGTGTTGTGTAGGACTGTTAGTACATCTTTTAATTGATTAAAAACGTAGCCTAGTTCCTATTTTATTATGAATAAACATAGCAATAGCACTTGGACTTATATAACACTTTATAGTGCTTTGCAGCCCTCTGGGTTACAGAGTCAGCATATTGCCCCCAACAATCTGAATCCTCATTTTACCAACCTCAAAAGGATGGAAGGCTGAGCCAGTCAGGATCAAATGGCTGGCAGGGAGCTGAGTTAGACTGCAACGCTGCATTCTAACCACTGCACCACCACAGCTCTTGGTAAATCATTCATTTTTCATTCTACCTAATGAACTGTAAAACTTGAATCTGTTTAAGTCTGAAATTTCTTCATTTATTACAGCATGAATGGACAATCATGGATAACACGCAGCATCCATGGCCTTATTTTTCTGTTACCACAGATACTCGTCCCTTCTTTCCCATGACAGCCATACTTATAGAACAGCTGACATCCATTTATGGAATACAGGTAGTCCTCAACTTACAATTACAATTGGGATTCAAATTTTTATTATAAACAAGGCAGTTGTTGAGTTGGCCCTAATTTTATGACCTTTTTTGGCCACAGTTGTTAAGTAAATTACTTCACATAACCGTGTTATGTGAATCACATGGTTGTTAAGCAAGTCCAGATTCCTGCACTGACATTACTTGTTGGAAGCAAAGAGTTGGTAAGGTTGCAAATGGCAATTATGTAACCCTGGGATGGTACAATCATCACAAATACATGCTGGCTGCCAAGCGCCCAAATTTTGATCATGTGACCATGGGGTTGTTATAATGGTATGGATCAGTTGTAAGTCACTTTTTTCAATGCCATAGTAACTTCGAAGAATCACTAAACAAATAGTAAGTTAAGGACTACCTATAACGGGAAGTATTTTTACAACACTAGAGTCAGTAATAGAGGGCTTTCAAACAGACTATGCTGTTCCAACTTCAACTCATAGGACTCTCTTAGAACACATGCTAGCCAGGTAGCTAATAGTGGCAGTGAGAATAGATAAGGCGAAAAGAGAGATTGTTGTTTCATCGTTGCTGCTAATAGAAAATTGCAAACATAAATACTACTATTGATAATTAATACTTCTCTGATGTTCTTTTAATTCATACGTGTGGATCGGAGTGTAGTCCTAGAATCAAATAATTATCTACAATAATTATTAAGCTACAATAAACTATATGAGAAATACACAAAATGTGTTACATGCATCTAGATCATATAACTAGCTATATGAGTTCAACATCATTGTTGAATTCAGAGAGCATGCATTGTAGTATATGCCTAATGGAAGAAACAAATATTGTTGCGTACGTCACTGGGTATGCAAGAATCTATGCTGAAGCTTCAGTATCTTTTAGTCTCTTACCATGTGTGAGGAATCTCCATTTTTTACATTAAAATTGTGTTTCAGAGATAAAGGTTTTTTATACAGTTGCTTCCTTTTCCTGTGGATATTGCCGTCCATAATAACTAAACAGTTAGATTCCGCAACAATTCATTTAAATATTCAGTGATGAAAAAAACTTGATATTCAAAAGCCAGCATCAGGGCTTCAAACAAGGAAACTTGTTTGAAACATAATATGAGTATGAAGAGACTTATCCTTCTTGTTTTTTTCCATGTCATTTCATTCCAGCTGATCACAAGAAATGGGTCAGGCAGCTAACATCCTTATTGAAACTACTTAAAAAAAAAAAAGGAATGGAACAGCTTTTGTGAGGACAAAGAGAAATGAAATCACTTTCAGTGAAAGAAAGAGACCTCATTATAGCCACCAACAGCAGTTATTGACAGCTACACTTCCTATTAACAAGGAGCATTTAAGAGTTTGGCTGTTGGATCTTTGGACTTGATCTAATTTGCTAGCATTAATTAGTTTCTTTTGAGCACAGACACTTGGTGCTCACAGCTATAGATTTAGATGACTAATTAGGACAGAAAATTGAACAGAATAGGGTAAAAGCATTAACCTTCAACCGTTACCAGCTGGGGCTCTTATAAAGACTACCAAGTCCAAATGGTTCCTATTCATACAAGGAATACCCTAATGAATATCAATTTAAGCCAGGTTGCTCTATTACAATTAGTTCTACCTTAAATTTTATATTACCTTTAATAGCGTTTGTAACTGCATCTTTCCTATTCTCCAGTGTCGTGCCTAAAAGTGGCATACATAATGAAGATTTACTTACATTTTTCAACTTTCATTTTAATTCTTTGAACAATTGACTTTAGTCTTGAGCTTTAGCTAAGATTCAGCATTTTGTATAATTTGAGGTCAGTATGTCATTATTATTTTAATAACTGTAATATAGGTAGTTAAGCCATTGAGTTAAAGCTGCCATTAACTGAGAGGTGTTTAATCCTGATGTGTACCCTGAATATATTTGCATTAATATATAAATGAAGAACTCTCATACAGCCAATTCCTGAGGCTTAAACAGTAGCTTGTTAATTAAGCACATCTTTATCATTAAATATTCTGATGATATGCGAGCAATGTGGTGATGTGTTAACATGGGTATCTAGGTTCAGAGCAGAATATTCTTGAGGGCTATAAAATTATGAAGCTTGATCACATGTTTCTTGGAAAGCAACCTATTGTTTTCAGTGGGATGTTATTGCTGGCTGAATATTTATAACACTAAGCTTTAATAAAACAAGAATTTATCCAAAAAAGGACAACTGTATGTTCCAAAAGTATTAATCAGTTGTTTAATTTTCATAATTCTTCCCATTGATGAGAAGTAGAGTATTAACAGTAGCATTGATTTTAGCTCACATTTCTAGAATGAAAAGCTTTAGAAAATGTTAGCATTCTTATTTTAAACTATTGTTAATTCATGTCTTTTCTGAACTGATGACATGTTCCCTCTGGAGAATTCAACAGAAGATCTGAAGTTCCCTGGAAAACTATTTGTTTTTAATAATGCTGAGCTTGTTCAGGAGAATTCTGTCTCTGGGGAGACAGACGTCTTCCATCATGTCTTTTGGGGAAGGGGAGAATGGAGATTCTATCTCTGATCCCGGGGGGGGGGATGTGTCCTCTCTTGATTGTAAGGATGTCAATATCAAAAAGATTGTGTCTAGAAATTCAGGTTTAAAGAGATAAAAGCAAAATTTCTTTGTGGAAAGGCATTCTGCAAAAACCTCAGTGATGGCTCGCAGTTGAATTTTGGTGAGGTTTTGCTGCTGTTATTGTTCTAGAATTTGCGTACTTTTATCTTTGGAATTTTATCCTTAGGGCTATGCTGCTGATAATTGTTATACCACTGATATCATTCTGGATTCTTGTGCTGTTGTTGCCTGTTGGAGATTAGGTTTGCAATATTCAAGCAGTTAGTTATAATGAAAACATCACAATTTTATCCTACCCAATATTATTTTGTTATTATGGCCCAGATTGTTCCAGCAATAGAGAAGCAATAATATTTTAGATCAGAGAACATTAGCTTCATTTAATTACAGGTAATCCTCAAGGTACGACCGAAATGGAGTCTATCCATTTCAGTTGTGGGATTCAGCCAGTTTGCACCACTTTGGCAGAACCAGTAGCTAATTTTTTGTTGCACAGGCCCAAAATGGACTTCCGGAAGCGGCATCCACACAGAGAACCAGTTATTGCATAGTTGAATCCCACCACTGGCCATAACATTAACTGAATAATATTAAATGAACAAGCCCCATCCCTCCTCTCCCAATGCATTTGTTAATCGAATGTGTGGATTGTTAAGTGCACACGGGGTTCCTCAGGAATGGCAAGACCATGGGATACCTAGTGCAGGAACAAGATCACTTGCATCCAGCCACCCAAAGCCTGAACCTTTGTCTTAGGTCTACAATTTTGTTAATACAGCTGCACTAGAATAGAATAGAATAGAATAGAATAGAATAGAATAGAATAGAATAGAATAGAATAGAATAGAATAGAATAGAATAGAATATCTTTATTGTCATTGTGTAACTCACAATGAAATTAAGCACTGTTACAGTGCACACTACATATAAGTAAAAACCACAAATAAGAACAGACATTATATACACATCCTTCACATTCTATTCACCATTGTGCTGCCCCTAATATTGCACTTCAATGTTGCACTATACAGTGGTATTTAATATGATTACAGCTCTGGGATAAAAACTACTTTTCAGCCTATCTGTCTTTGTTTTTATTATCTTATACCATCTGCCAGATGGTAATAGTTTCAAAAAAAGAATGTTGGGGATAACCTCGAACCAGACATCCTAGAATGTGAAGTGAAATGGGCCTTAGAAAATCTGAGCAACAACAAAGCTAGTGGAGGTGACAGTATTCTAGCTGAGCTATTCAAAATCTTAAAAGATGATGTAGTAAAAGTGCTACACTCAATTTGCCAGCAAATTTGGAAAACTCAACAGTGGCCACAGGATTGGAAAAGGTCAGTTTACATTCCAATTCTAAAGAAAGGCAATGCCAAAGAATGTTCAAACTATCGCACCATTGCTCTCATTTCACATGCTAGTAAAGTTATGCTTAAAATCCTACAAGCTAGACTCTAGCAGTATGTGGATCGAGAACTACCAGAAGTACAGGCAGGATTTCGAAGAGGCAGAGGAACTAGAGATCAAATTGTCAACATATGCTGGATCATGGAGAAAGCTAGGGAGTTCCAGAAAAACTTCTACTTCTGCTTCATTGACTATGCAAAAGCCTTTGATTGTGTGGATCACAACAAATTGTGGCAAGTTTTTAAAGAGATGGCAGTACCAGACCATCTCATTTGTCTCTTGAGAAACCTATATGCGGGTCAAGAAGCAACAGTGAGAACTGGACACGGAACCACTGATTGGTTCAAAATTGGAAAAGGAGTCTGGCAAGGCTGTATACTGTCGCCCTGCCTATTTAACTTATATACACATCATGAGAAAGGCAGGGCTAGATGAATCAAAAGTTGGAATTAAGATTGCCGGGAGAAATATCAACAACCTAAGATATGCAGATGATATCACTCTAATGGCAGAAAGTGAAGAGGAACTAAAGAGCCTCTTGATGCGGATGAAGAAGGAGAGTGCAAAAGTTGGCTTGAAACTCAACATTAAGAAAACCAAAATCATGGCATACGGCCCTCTCAATTCCTGGCAAATAGAGGGGGAAGAAATGGAGGTAGTGACAGATTTTATTTTTCTGGGCTCCAAGATCACCTCAGATGGGGACTGCAGCCAAGAAATTAAAAGACGCTTGCTCCTGGGGAGGAAAGCTATGGCAAATCTAGACAGCATTCTAAAAAGCAGAGACATCACCCTGCCAACAAAAGTGAGTATAGTCCAGGCCATGGTTTTCCCAGTTGCAATGTATGGCTGTGAAAGTTGGACCATAAGAAAGGCTGAGCGCAAAAGAATTGAGGCCTTTGAACTATGATGCTGGAGAAGACTCCTGCGAGTCCCCTGGACTGCAAGGCGTTCAAACCGGTCAGTCCTAGAAGAGATCAACCCCGACTGCTCCTTAGAAGGCCAGATCCTGAAGTTGAAACTCAAATACTTTGGCCACCTAATGAGAAGGAAGGACTCACTGGAGAAGGGCCTAATGCTGAGAAAGATTGAGGGCAATAGAAGAAGGGGACGACAGAGAATGAGATGGCTGGATGGAGTCACTGAAGCAGTAGGTGTGAACTTAAATGGACTCCAGAAGATGCTAGAGGACAGGAAGACCTGGAGGAACGTTTTCCATGGGGTCGCAATAGGTTGGACACGACTTCGCAATTAACAACAACAAAAAGACAACGGGAATTGTACAGTTCATTCGGGGGGGGGGAGAGGGCAGCCAATAAGCCTCTGGGCGATGGTAATGACCCTCTGGAGCGCTTTCCTATCTGCTACTGTGCAGCAAGCAAACTACACACAAATGCAATAGGTTAGAATGCTCTCTATGGAGCAGTGGTAGAAGGTCACCGGCAGTTTTTCATTCAGTTGTTGTTTCCTGAGAAGTCTCAAGAAATATAATCTCTGCTGGATTTTCTTAACCAATGCTATAACATGAGCACTCCAGGTCAGGTCCTCCTTTATGGTAACACCCAGAAACCTAAAGCTGGCCACCCTCTCCACACAGTCTCCGCTGATGATCAGGGGCTGAATGTCTGATCTATTCCTCCTGTAATCTACTATAAGCTCCTTGGTCTTAGTTGTGTTGTGTTAAAAGTTTCCCTTGCTGTCATGACTACTCAAGGGGGCAGTATTCATTTCTGATTCTCAATTGTGGGAATCTGCACTGTCTGACAAACATTTCCATCATAATGTGACCAGCATAAAAATGCAGAAAGTAACTTTTCCCACTGAAGCAGTACCTATCTGTCTATTTGCATTTGCATGCTTTTGAACTTCTAAGTTGGCAGGAGCGAGGGCAAATAACAGAAGCTCATCCCATCACATGGTGTTTGGGTCTTGAACCCAAGCTGTCGGCTTTCCAGCTAATAAGCTCAGTGTCTTAATCACTGAGTCAGAGCACTGCGTCACAGTTTATAATACTTATTATTAAATTTTCAAGAAAAAAGGAACTGAGTGAAGTGACTGATATTTGATATTTGTAATGGTGATGATGGCTCTATTACAACTATGGACTGTGTTCAAATGTATCAAAGAGATGGCAGCACTAAATCTAAGATAGCCATGTTTTCATGTATCACCTAGTCATCATGTCTGAACGGGGGACAAATATTGAGAGAGTTTTAGCTTACCATGTTGAAAAATATTTCTGTTGTATGAAAATATATTATGTCAATGTTCTCAAGTCTTACCCTATCCAAATTATGAAAATCCTGGCTTTGGTAATTACCAAGCTCACAATTATTAGAATACGTCAGCTGTTCTTAGTTCTACTCTCTGTAGCATTACATGGTTTTAAGAAAATGTTACTGCTGCTGCACATTTAAAATTTTGCCTCCTCATTAACAGTGTTGATTTTTCCTGTTGTTAGTCTTTATATTTTCCCTTAGCTGTCATAACCATAAGAAAAGGTATAAAACCTGGAATATTGTATATATCAAGCAAGTTCTTTATCATTGAATTGCAGTCATTTTTCATTGCAAGCAAAATGTCAATGAGTTTTTGTAATAACCCTAAATTTGTCCATAAAGAATTTGGTTTTTTAGAGATGATATTTATTGATTTTTGTACTTCTCCCCATCCCTACATAGTATTTGTTTACTTGTTTACACTGTCTGTTTTTGTTGCTTGTTTGAGGACCTGGTTTTGTCTGTGAGCAATTAATATTGTACATGTAACTGAGAATAGAAATATAGGCAAATGCTGTGGTATATGCCACTTCACTATTCTAAAAATTACATAGCAGGAATATGTTGTCATAATAGTGGCAGTAAGTAAACATATCAATAATTTTTTGCAAAGAAATAAAAATCAGAAAATGAGGGCATTTGCTATAAATCAGCTACTATGAAAACAATTATTAGTGCTTTACTGTATTCTAAATCATTAGGCTCCTCTTTTCATGTTATAAACCAAGGTTAATTTGGTTAATATTTGGATAATATATTTTACTAAAATATCTAAGTATATAGATGATGTAGTGATGTATATAGAATATTTATATGGAATGTACATTGTTAAACAAGGTTATTTTTGCAGTAGGAATAAATTATTTTTTATTACAGTTGTCTCCTTATATCTTTCCTGGAAATTGTTTATTTGAGAGATGAAGAATAGCTTCTTTAGTAATTCAAAAGAGATGTCTGCTTAAGTAAGACTGACTACACATTTTAAAAGTACTGTATCAACTATCAGTCAATTTGTTTCTGAATCACACTCTTAACTGCACAAAAGCTCAAAATGATATACAATAGATAGAATACCATAAAAAAGAATAACATGTATATTTTGCAGAGAGAAAATAATTCAATCAGCCTTGATCAAAACTTGGTTAAATAGTATAATTTTTCAACAGTCATCTAAAAGTACATAAAAAGGCAATCAAACTAAATTCTAATAATTCTGAAAAGGGAATTCCTCAATCAGGTCACAGAGAGGGATTTGTTTCAAGTCTCCAAATTCACGTTCCCAAGAAATGGAATAATAACAAAATATTTCTTTGGTAGCTTTCAAACAAAAGTTAGTACATCTCATGAAGCAGTGTTTTTTCAGTAGCCACAGTAATATTCCTGTTTTAATTTTTATAAGTGAAATGAAGATACATAGTGTATTTATCAATTTCTGATTCCTTATTGTCACTTGTATTATGCTGTTTTTGAAATTACTTCTATATTCCTTATTTACTTGCTCACCAAGAACAGGGATAGTAGAATTAGGTGTAACATGCCAATTACTTAGGTCTATCTCTGCTCAAGCACCATATTTTAAAATAGAACACATAGAATTCTGTTGTATGGAATATTCATGTATTAATACAAAAATAATATGTTTATAATAAATACTAAAGTACAACATGATTAAGTTATTTTTAATTTATCAGATATATAAACCCAGTAATAGTATTATGTATAATCTGGCAACAATAAATTGTTCAGCAAACCATCATACATTTCTATATATATTTGTACATAACCAGTTTAGTTGTATATGAAGCAAGCAATTTAACAATATAAACTCCTGAGCAAATTTTATATAGTCCAAAAGAAAAGAATAATTCTCCCTTGAGTCAAGCTCAGTGCCAGGTGAGTGCATGGCATGGACTTTTGCCTTTCTTGCCAACAATATGGAAGCGGATTGTCTTTTTCTTTTTCTAGGATGCTTTTCTATCCTTCCACCAATAGTCCTAAGATTTTCTGAAGTCTTATTATCCAAAAGTGATAAGTAGAAATTAGCCAAAGAGTCCGTCCCCCCTGTCCCAAATATATGTGCATAATGCCAGCTTCTATACATTGTCCTTTGATTAATAACTCTAATTGAAAACAAACCTGAAGATTGTTTTCAAATAAATGTGTGTATGTGATACACTTATATATTTGTACATAATTGCCTAGAAATTGCACTCCAGGAAAACAATAGGTAAAGTGAAGAATCCAGTGGCAATTGAATTAGTAGCTATTGGTTAAAATGACTTCTCAGAAAATGAAGCACCATTTATAGACTTAATTCATCTCCTTTCTGCATTTGCTGCACAAGTAACTGTCAGACCTCATTTCCTCAGAGATACAAAACCACACACACACACACACACACACACACAAACACACTAGATTTAACAAAAGAAAAGAATGAGCAGGATAGCAAGAGGGAAAGGAGAAGAGATAAGTGCTGGAAAGGAAGGGGACAGAAATGGAGGAACAAAAGTGAAGATGAGTAGAAAAGATAATTAGAGGAGAAAAGGAGAAAAGAAAGTATTTGCCTTCCATATGTAAATGAGAAGGGTCTGCATTGAGCCAGGAGATGGGCAAAGCCAGTTGCCATTTCTTTTGCCTTCTTTCAAAGAACTCCAGAAAAATGAGGTCTATTTGGATTAAAAGAAGCTCACTATACAAATTACATCTGCATTCTTCTGATTTACTGACAGTGAAGCAAAACCAGTTTCTTTCATAAGGTATACTGTGGATGCAGCCAGAATATAGGAATAGTTGCTGCTATAGTATTTATTTTGCAAGTCTTCCTGCTTATAAAACCTTGAGCTCTCTCCTTTATAAATAAGGAGCTGTTCAGCCCTCGCTGTAATGATTAGGAAGGAAAAGAGTGGCAGGCAAAGTGGTTCTTTAATCATTCTTCATTGGCATTGTGAGAAGAAAACAAGGCTGAACTTGTTTGAAAGCAGAATGGTAACCAACAGGTAGTTGTTATCTTCTTCAGTGAATAGCCAACAAACCCTTATCTTTTCCATTACAATATGCTACATCTCATCTTGCTGCCTAATTACTTGGAATAGTCTATTGAAGCATGAAATCCCCCCCCCCCTCGAGATTTAAGATGCTCTCAATATGAACTTCACATACACACTCAAATAGGGATTGCTACATAGCCCTAATAAAGACCATCAAAAAGTTATTTTAGTGCCCTAGCTTCCAATTTATCTGGTCCTGGGATTTAATTAATTCAAAGTAAATAGGCATTTCATAAGCAGGTTTCTATTAATCTGACAGTTTAATCCTGCAGTTTAATCCTGCTCCTCATGATTTTCTGGCAGGACATGTACTGTATTCTTAGGCAATATGCTTGACCATATTCTACAGATAAAGGATTTTCAATATTTAAATAACTAGTCATTTGTATTAAATAGGATATCCTTTAGGTATGTTGAATTTCTATGATCTTCTAAAATATATTTGTGAAAGTTAATTCTCATATAGCCAAAAGTAAACATCCAATATTGAGCCATTACTTGGACAAAAAACAGGTGAAAATTATATCTCTCTTACACACACCAAATTATTTGTTATGCAAAGTAAGCAGGAGAAAATGATGTAATAAATTTTAACATTGTAATTTTTAATAGTGTTTAAAATTTACTACTTATTCAATACTTATTGAACTACTAAAGTGCTAATCTAGATATCAGAAATTCCTTAATTCTTGTTTACTTCATTCTTTTAGGTCCAGCCTGATACAAAAAATATGACAGCACATGTGTTAAACTAAATAGGTTCCCAAAACTTATTTCTGCCTAGAATGAAAAACTGAGTGATGTGGGGAATGCAGATGCAGGTAAACATAATGATTAAACCTGAATAATTTTCTCTGCTGTTTTTACAGTTAGAGGAAACCAGATAGAAGTTTAATGAGAATAACTTTCGTTATGGATTTTCTTTTTGTAGTTTAAACCAAAAAAACATGCACAATTCTTCCCAAAATATAGATACTCTCTTCACAAAGAGTGCTCATGGTAAAACTGAACTAATGTATTCCCACTGTGTTGATGAAATTCTGCCATTATCAGTCCAATTTCAATTAGTTGTGAGTTCCCACAGTTGCTTGAGATGGGCAGCCATATAAAACTTTTAAATCAATAAATTTTGGAAAGGCTGTTTTGTTATTTATGCTTAAAAGCTAAGAAATTAAATTATAATATTTCTGATAGAATATGGTCATGGATCTTGACTCCACATCACATAATCTCTAAAGACTTTCTTCAACTTCATGTGCTGAACAAAGCATTTAGATGTGTTGCTCTTTCAAGTCAATCTTGGTTTGGGGGATGTGTCGTGGATAGACATTGAAAAAGTATATTATCTCACTTCTCCAACACTGGAAGTTTTTAAAAAGAGACTGGACAACCATTTGTCTGAAATGGTATAGGGTTTCCTGCCGGAGCAGGGGTTGGATTAGAAGACCTCCAAGGTCCCTTCCAACTATTATTATTGATCATCGCACAGTCAGCCAGATGTTCAGACTGGATTTGGCATTTTGTCTACCTATCAAGTCCTTACCCAGGACCTGGGATAGGCAGATGTGGATGTTTGATGGTATTACAGATATCATTGCAGGATGGAAGCAGTTCTTAGTAAGGCCGCCTTTTGCAATTAACTAATCGCGAATTTCTCAATGCCAATTGTGTTCAAGTGGTGCTCCAGTTGTTTTGGGATTGCACCCAAGGAGCATTACCAGGTGGTCCACTGTTTCTTCAGTTTCTTTGCATAGGCGGCACTTACTGTCTGTTGCTGTCTTCTCAATTTTGACTTTATATGCATTTGTCCTTAAGGCTTGGTCTTGTGTAGCCAGAATTAGTCCCTCGGTCTATTATTATTATTATTATTATTTTGGATCATCGCACAGTCAGCCAGATGTTCAGACTGGATTTGGTATTTTGTCTACCTATCGAGTCCTTACCCAGGACCTGGGATAGGCAGATGTGGATGTTTGATGGTATTACAGATATCGTCGCAGGATGGAAGCAGTTAGTAAGGCCGCCTTTTGAAATTGACTAATAGTGAATTTGTCAATGCCAATGGTGTTCAAGGCTTGGTCTTGTGCAGCCAGAATTAGTCCCTCGGTCTCTTTCTTCAATTTTCCTGCTCTTAGCCATTGCCAGGTTTTATTATTATCTGCTTTCCCAGCTATTTTTTTCATGTATTGGCCATGTAGTGCTTTGTCTTCCCATGCCTCTATTCTGTTCTTCATTTGGTCTTTCTTGTAGGCTAGTTTGGTCTCTCCAGTAGTTAGTAAGGCTTCCTGATATACTAATTTCAGTGCATCTTCATCATTGTTCTTCAGATATTCTTCCAAAGCCATTTCTTCTTCTTCAACCATCTGATGTACTTGTAGCATTCCACGTCCACCTATTTGCCTTGGTAGATAAAGTCTATCAATGTCACTGTGTGGATGAAGGGCATGATTCATTGTCATTATTTTTCTGGTCTGCCTATCCATTGCTTTTAGTTCTGCTTGAGTCCAGTCCACTATTCCAGCTGTGTACCTAATGACTGGAATTGCCCAGGTGTTGATTGCCTTTATAGTATTTCCTCCATTGAGTTTGGACTTTAAGATCTTCTTCACTCTCTTGATGTATTCACCTCTAATCTTTTTTCTTGACTTCAGTGTGCTTGATGTTGTCAGCTTGAAGGATACCCAAGTATTTGTAGTACTCTTCCTCATCCAGACTCTTAATGTTATTTTCGTGGGGCATCTTGATTCCTTCAGTTTTCATTATTTTTCCTTGTTTGATAGTAAGTGTGGCACATTTGTCCAAGCCAAACTCCATTACATATCTTGGCTATATATACGGACAGTGTTGAGCAGCGATTCTATTTCAGATGATGTTTTTCCATACAGCTTCAGATCATCCATGTAAAGGATATGGGATAGTCTGGTAGATGTTTTTGATGTTTGATAGCCATGTCCTGAGTTATTCAGTATTGTTGACAGAGGAAATAGTGCAATAACAAATAGTAATGGTGATAATGAATCTCCTTGAAATATTCCTCTCTTGATATTAACCTCTCCCAGTCTCTCACCCTTGATCTGCAACTGTGTCTTCCATTGTGCCATCGATCTTTGCACAAATTTTCTGAGGTTTCTACTGACTCCTGTTATTTCTAGGCACTTTATTATCCAATCATGTGGCAGAGAGTCAAATGCCTTTTTGTAGTCAATCCATGCCACATTCAGGTTGGTCTTCCTTCTCTTGCAGTTTTCCAAGATCATTTTGTCTATTCGGAGTTGATCTTTTGTTCCTCTGCTATTGGGGCGGTTTCCTTTCTGCTCAGGTGGAAAGAGATTGTTTTCAACTAAATGCTGTTGTACTGCATCAGCTACCACACCAGTTAATAATTTGAAAGTTGTTGGTAAGTAGGTAATTGGCCTGTAGTTGCCTGGTGTTGCCCCTTTTGCTGGATTTTTCATTATTTGGTAGGTTTTCCCAGTTGTTAGCCACTTTTCAATTTCTCCTCCTTGTAGTATATTGTTGAACTGCTTGGCAATGAGTGGGTGTATAACAGTTAGATGTTTCAACCAAACCCATGCAGTTCATCTTCACCTGGTGCTGACCAATTTTTGATTTTCTTTGCTCTTTTTTCTACCATTTTTGTTGTTATTACTAGTTCTTTCATTTCAACTTCTGTTTTATTTGCATCCACCTCTTTTAACCAAGCCGCATCCTTGTTGTATTTCTTTGGGTTATCCCATATCTGCTTCCAGAACTGCACTGTTTCTTCCTTGTCAGGTACTGACTGATTCCTTGCAGTTTCTCCATTGATGGATTGGTAGAAACGTTTCTGATTGGATTGAAATTGGAGGTTCTGCCTATAGTTTGCAATTCGAGCTTCATATCTACTGATTTTCCTGGCTATAGCTGTTATTTGTTGCTTTATTATTTCCAGTGCTTCCTTGAACTGATCTAGTTTGCTTGCATGTGATCTTAACCTGCTGATCTTATTTTCTAGTCTTACCTTCCATTTTTCTGGTGCACTGTTTGTTTATTTTTCTTCTTTGTTGATTTTGCATCCCAGGTATTCGGTTATAACTGCAGCTGTGCTGTACATTAGTTGGTTTGTTTCTTGCAGTGAATTGGTGCTTATACTTGATATTGCAGTATTTACATCTTTTAATGCTTGTGCTAGCTGTTTCTTTGGAACAAGCTTCAATGCAGGCAGCCTTATTCTGTTGTTTTTCGTGCTGTTCTAGATGCTCAGTTATTCTTTGTTTCAATTTTTTTATTTCTTTAGTTAGAGGGTTTTGTTTTTCTTGAGGAAGTGGTGCCTGGTTTCCAAATGAGAACAGTTGTATACCTCTGCTGGATTCCTTCACTGCCAACTCCCCCTGGTTTTCCTCTACATTCTGAATTACTTCTGGTAAGGCTTTGATTTCTTTGCCCTGGGTAAACCTTTGCAGTTCGTCCAATTCTGTTTCTGTGAATACTTTATTTCGTGTTATAAATCGGCGTTGATCTGCTAGTCTCTGTTCTGTTATTTCTGATTCTGGATGTTGTTCTTTCCAGAACTGGTGCATTCGTTTTAGATATCCTCTTCTTGTTGGACTTGATCTGTAGTAACAGATCATTATTTCTTTGTTTTCAATCACTGTGTATCTGCGACGGGTAAACACCTTTTCTTCCAGTAGTTCTGCAGCTGCTGGCCCTGGTTGCTCAGCCAACAGTCCTGAGTCCTGTAACCCATTTTTCACCAGATATCTAGGAACTCCAATATCTAGCGCGGACCTTGTTAACCCGGGCGACATCCGAGCCGGTATGGCATTCTGTAATTTACGTCTCACCATATTTTTTATGGGAGAGACACTCTTTGTCTGACTCCTCTGATGAGACCTGTCCAGTATGGTTGAACCTCTGGCATAGCTCTCATCTTCCTCAGAGTACACAAGCCCCACAACCACGTCAATGCAGTGCCTCACTGGGAGTTGTTGTTGTTGTTGTTGTTATTATTATTTAGAATTGGCCTGATGGAATTATATCTAATCTATGTGTACATAAGCACAGTTTTTCCATAATCTGATCTATTACAATAGCACGATTAAATATCTAGCATGTCCTCAATCCATCCACAGTCCTTTCCTACAGATAAGACTTAACTTGGATATCCATATCAATCTTATGAGATTGAACAAACTACAGATTATATGACGTAGAGTAAGACATCTTAGTGACTACCATTTCCCAGATTTCCTGAAGCATGAGTAAATATTGGAATAATTTATATGTTTTATATTAAATGTATGGACACTCTGGAGGATTTATATGTACAGTCAATCATACTTTCATACTTTATTTATGAATTTAAATTACATGCTTGCCTTTTGGGTGATTCCTGATCCAGTTCAAAAACTTGCGAAAGTTTTTTTTTAAAAAAAAATCACAGAAGGCCTATTAGGCATAGGCCTGCTGTCTATTTCAGCTAAGTGAGAAGATGAATGGAATGCCTTTCATCTTTTTATTTGAGCAGAAAATATGTGTTCATGGAAAAAAGATGAGAATTAATGAAATGTAGAGTTCTTTGCTCGGTCCAAAATGATAGTTTGGGCAGAACTTTGAAGCAAAAAAAATCTTAAAAGCAGATGCAACAACAAAGTTTAATCTCCTTTATCCCCATCTTGTGGTGAAAAGAAGTAAATTTGTCACCAAATATACATTTTTTAAAACCTGATATACCAACACTTAAATTTTCTGAAGACTGGATTTTATTTTATTCTGTTAGCATGGGCAATTCCTGTATCCTACTGCAATGAACTGTCTGTATTTTAGTCTCTGTATCATGTCTGTCATTGTCTAGTTACTTTTTTCTAAGGGGAATTGTTTATCTTAAAGGATATGAGAAAAATATCTGTATCATTGTGCTGGAATTTGACATAGGTTAATGCAGGGGTAGGCAACCTTGGCTCTTTTATGACTCGTGGACTTCAACTCCCCGAATTCCTGAGCCAGCCTGGCTCAGGAATTCTGGGAGTTGAAGTCCATGTGTCATAAAAGAGCCAAGATTGCCTACCCCTGGGTTAATGTAACAATAAGGTGCTGAGTTGTTCTTTTCAAAAAAGCAAGACTGAATGTAACTAAAAGGTCTAGATTTGTCACATAACTTAAATTTGTTCCATGACAAAGTCTTTTTTGTTACAGGTGATGGGATCTGAGGAAATAGAGTCTGTAAGATGATGTATTTGAGAACAATATCTCCAGTAGGTCTGGTTAGCCTAAAAAGAAAGATATGAAGGGAAGGTATACATTGTGTATCCTCTGGAAATTGTCAGAAAAGCAAGTGAAGTAAGCTACAGTAGGAACATTTCCAAGACAAGTTTTGGTAAGTTTTCAGTTGACTGAATTTTCAGCTCAAAAAGAAATGAGATTCTTGGAATTATACATCACCCAGTATTTTATATCATACTTGCCACCTTGTGGTGGAGAACAGAGGTGCCAAACCCCTTATATATTTAAGATTTAGCTGGGTATAATTTGTGAGAGTTTTTTTTTTTTTTTTTTGAAAAAAAATGGCAAAATTGCAAAAAGTGCAATTATTTGAACTCTCAGAAAAATCTTCGAAGTTTTCTTTAATAAAACTAAAATAAGATCTGGCCAAAGGAAATCAAGAAAATCAGTTATGCATGTTCATAGTGCAATAGTGCTGTTAGGACCAGACTTAGACTCTCATCTTTTGTCATAGAAGCCTATGAAAAAATGCCAGTACTTGCAAGTAATCTTGTAAGATTTTGTATATATACAAAAGATGTACATAAGAACCTACTAAATTTTTCTTGTTGTGTTATTTGAATAGACAAAAGATTTGTACATATCAGATTTTAATTAATTCTGGAATCCTGTAGATGGTCTATGACAGTGGTTCTCAACTTTTTTAATGCCGCGACCCCCAACCGGTCATAAGTCGAGGACTACTCAACCGGTCGTAAGTCGAGGACTACTCAACTGGTGCAGCACCGTTTGCAGAATGGGACTTTTGGCGGGCTCAGCAGGGCAGAGACAGCCTGGACAATTCCTATTGGCTTTTGAAAGCCAATAGAATTAGACTCTATTCAAGAGAGTCTATTCTATTGGCTTTCAAAAGCCAATAGAATAAAAGGGAGTAGCACAGCTAAGGAAAAGGGGGAAAAAATGGCGGACTGCATTGTTTGGCAACCCCCGTGAAATGGTCGTTCAACCCCAAATGGGGTCCCGACCCACAGGTTGAGAACCACTGGTCTATGAGGTGTATAGTTGTTATTATTGCAGACTTAGATATTGTGTGTTCTGTTATATCCTGTTATCACTTCTTGTTGTTTTTACCATTCAATCATGTCCAACACTTTGCAACTTTATAGGCAAGTGTCATCCATGCCACTTTGTCAAGCACAGTTTCTTTCAGTTATTGATGTTCGTATCAGATTTGATATCAAGCCAGTATGTTCTTTGCTTGCAAACCCTTCTTCTTGTTCTACTAGCATTCTTGCCTTCTGCAATGAATTTGCAATTGCTATAATGACCTAACTGAATATTTGAGACATTAAAGTTTTTATCTTGCATAAAAAGTGACCTACAACAAATTTTATTTTATTTATTTATTTAATTTTATTTATATGCCGCCCAATCCCAAAGGACTCAGGGCGGCATACAAAATTAAACAATCATCTAACAATAAAACAATAAAATAATACAATCATACTGCAAGTCCGATCATATACCAGCCCCACCCGGAGACATCAGCCCCAGGCCTGTTGGAACAGGAGAGTTTTAACGGCTTTCTTAAAGGCCGGCAGGGTGGGAGTTGTTCGAACCTCGGGGGGAAGTTGATTCCACCAGATCGGAGCCACCACAGAAAAGGCCTTTCCCCGAGGGCCCGCCAGCCGACATTGTCTGGCCGACGGGACCTGAAGGAGGCCCAATCTATGGGACCTCACCGGTCTCTGGGAACTGTGCGGCAGTATGCTGGTCCTGTAAGTAACCTGGCCCTATGCCATGAAGGGCTTTAAAGGTGATAACCAACACCTTGAATTGCGTCCGGAGACCCACAGGAAGCCAGTGCAGCTCGCGGAGGATAGGTGACACGTGGGCGTACCTTGGCGCGCCCACAATCGCTCTCGCAGCTGCATTCTGAACCAACTGCAGCCTCCGAACGCTCTTCAAGGGTAGCCCCATGTAGAGCGCATTACAGTAATCCAGTCTTGAGGTGACAAGGGCATGAATGACCGTGAGTAAAGCCTCTCGGTCCAAATAAGGCCACAACTGGTGCACCAGGCGAACCTGGGCAAAGGTCCCCCTGGCCACAGCCGATAGATGTTGTTCCAAATTTAGCTGTGAGTCCAGGAGGACACCCAAGTTGCATGCCTGCAGTGAGGGAGGTAAATTTGCCTCCCCCAGGACTAATGATGGACCATCCAGTTGACCTTTGGGAGGCAAGACCCAGAGCCACTCGATCTTGTCAGGGTTGAGTCTAAGCCTGTTCACCCCCATCCAGACCCTCACATCTTCCAGGCACCGGCACATCACGTCGACTGCTTCATTGAAAGGACACGGGGTGGAGATATATAATTGGGTATCATCTGCGTACTGATGATACCTCACCCCGTGTCGCCGAATGATCTCACCCAGCGGTTTCATGTAGATGTTAAAAAGGAGTGGGGACAGGACCGAGCCCTGAGACACCCCATGATCGAGGCGCCTAGGGGTCGATTTCTGTCCGCCCGCCAACACCGACTGCGACCTGTCAGAGAGGTAGGAGGAGAACCACCGCAATACGGTACCGCCCACCCCCACCTCTCCGAGACGACGCAGAAGGATACCATGGTCGATGGTATTGAAAGCTGCTGAGAGCTTGGGCTCGCCAGAGGTCATCGGTCAGTGTGACCAAAGCAGTCTCAGTGCTGTAGCCGGGCCTGAAACCAGATTGAAAAGGGTCCAGATAATTAGTTTCATCCAAGGATCGCAAGAGTTGGGACGCCACCACCTTCTCTACAACCTTCCCCACAAAGGGGAGGTTGGAGACAGGATGAAAGTTCTTCAAAACAGCTGGGTCCAGGGAAGGCTTCTTGAGGGGCCTGACCATCGCTTCTTTTAAAGGTTGCGGGAAAGACCCCTCCATCAAGGAGGCATTGATTATTGCCTGGAGCCAGCCTCGTGTCACCTCCCTACTGGCAGAAACCAGCCAGGAGGGGCACGGGTCCAATAAACAGGTGGCGGCATTCATTGCCCTCACGGCCTTGTCCATTTCATCAGGGGTCACAGGCTCAAACTCGCTCCAGATAATATGACTAAGACCAGCCCCCGGCAACTCGGCTGGCACTGCCCAGTGTGAGTCCAGGTCTCTCTGAATCTGAGCGATTTTGTCCGAAAGAAACTGAACAAACTCCTCAGCTCTCCCCTGCAAGGGTTCCTCTGCCTCCTCCACTTTAAGAAGGGAGCGGGTCACCCTAAACAAGGCGGCCGGGCGAGATTCTGTGGACGCAATAAGTGCGGAAAAGTGAACACGCTTTGCCGCCCTTATCGCCACTAAATAAGTCCTAAGATAGGCTCTTAATAGTGATCGGTCAGATTCAGAGTTACTGGCCCTCCAACGTCGCTCTAGATGTCTCTTGTGGCACTTCATCTCCCGGAGCTCCTCAGTAAACCAAGGCGCCCTCCGGGGACCACCACCACAGAGAGGTCGCAAAGGCGCAATTCGATCCAGGGCCCCGGACGCCGCCTCATTCCAGGCCGCAACCAGGGACCCGGACAAGTTGTGGACAAGGGAGTCAGGTATTTCCCCAAGCTCCTCCTGGAACCGATCTGGGTCCATTAGGCGCCTGGGGCGGAACCACCTAGTCAGCTCCCTCTCCCTGCGATGGGGGAGTGATGCTCTGAAGTCCAGCTTCAATAGGAAATGATCTGTCCATGACAAGAGCGAGATCTCTATTCCCCTTAATTCCAGATCATGTCTCCATTGCCCTGAGAGAAACACAAGGTCGAGTGTGTGACCACCCCTATGAGTCAGATCCTGGATTACCTGGGTCAGGTCCATGGTTGCCATGGAAGCCATGAACTCCTGCGCCGCCTCTGAGCGCTCGCCGAGTGATGGTAGGTTAAAGTCCCCCAGTACCATAAGTCTGGGGAACTCCGCCGCCAACCCGGCTACTGACTCCAGCAACGCAGGCAGGGCTGTTGCAACGCAGCTGGGAGGTAGGTACGTCAGCAGCAAGCCCAACTGAATCTTGTCTCTTAACAACTGTTACAGCATTCTCACAGTTGTGTGATCAGAATTCTGGTGCTTGGCAACAGGCATGTAATTATGAGAATTGCAGTATCTCAGGATCCTATAATCGCCATTTGAAACCTTCCTGGCTGGCTTCCAACCAACAAAGTCAATGGGGGAAGCTGGATTTACTTAATAGCCACATGGTTCACTTAACAACTGCAAAGATCCACCTAACAACTGTGGCAAAAATGTTGTAAAATCAGATGGGACTCTTTTAGAAACCACCTTGCTTAGTAATGAGAATTGTGCTCATAAGTTGAGGACTGCCTAAAATTGCAAGTCACTTGGTGTTTCAAAGATGCAACTTTTGACATCCTGTATTTTAAAGGCAGCCTGGGATTTCTCAGACTACTTTAGTTCCGGTGAGATAACTGAATTATATGTCCTGAGAAAGGATAACCTGCAACCTACTCAATTTTCTCATTGTGTTGTTTGAATGGTGAACTCTCTTTTATATGATGCTGTAGTACAGGGGTCCCCAACCTGTGGACCGTGGCCCACTACTGGGCTGTGGTCTGCTGGCCAGCAAGCTGCGGAACAGGCTGGCCAGTGCGCACACGTGTGTGCGCACACTCACCCCTACTCGCACTAGTACCAAGTGGCAAAAACTTTGAATGAGTATGTTAAAATAAATGTATTCAATTTGCTACAGAGATCTTATGAAGAAATGTTCATTTTGTAGTACACAATTATTAGCACAAAATGGGAGATATGATTGTGAATGCAAATATATGATCAGATATATGAAAAATTAAGTATATTTTTAGAGTATAAGACTTTATGCTATATCAGTCTTTTGCTGGCCTCATAATTACTTCTTTCTACTTTGCCATATTTAGATTGATTTTGCTTTACTATATGTTCCTGCTCAAATTAGAATAATTCTTTAATCAGCTCTGTTATGCATGCCATTGTGGGCCAGGCTAGGAAAGCCATTCCTGGCACACTGATGATGTGTATATTTTATTTGTTGCTATAATTTAAAAGTAAAATAAGAAATATTGATTTCTACTTGACTGGAGACCTGATTTAGTTTGAATATCAGTCTGATCCTAATCAGGTGAGAATTAATTGAGTTGGAGGTATTAGATATTCAGTGATGTTAACTGAACCATGATCAATCTACAGAGAAGCCGCCTTTTGTACTGTGTCAGAAATATCAAATAGCTTATGCACTAAAATGTGGAACAATCTTTTCATGTTTGCTGTACTTTCAATTTGTATCATTAAGTATATCCATAAATATATTACTTCTAAATATATAGTACTCAAACAACCTAATAGTTACAATGTATTAAAATATCTTTTTAAAAAGAGCATGTTTATTTTTTTTAAAATTTCAGTATCTTCTAGATGTCTTCCCAATCAGATGATTCAAATAACCAACATATTGTGCAATTCCTAATTATTTTTCAATGCCTGTGACTCTATTGAATAGTAGCATTAAAAAAAATCTTCAAGAATATATGTACATATGCGTTCGTATGTGACAGAGAAAAAAAGAGATATACTGTAATAGTTAAGCTACTTGGCTAGAAATAGGGAGATCTGGTACTCTTAAGCACAGAAACTGGCTAGGCGAATTTGGTCAGCCCTAGCTTTTCAGCCCTAGAATGGGAAGTCGAGAAGTATTAATCTGCCAGATGATATTGGATCAGTGTGGTAGATTACAGTCCATAACTTTCAGTGATGAGAATTTCATCCTGCAATGGATTGATTCAGGCTGGTAATAATATTATTTACACACACACACACACACACACACACACACACACACACACACACCATGTCACAGTGGGAGAATATAACTTTAAGCTTGTTCTGGTTCATGGTAGATGTTTTCCTATTTTAAGAGTGTGATAGCAATATCATAAGTGTTGAAGAAAATATAAATGGTGAGATAACACCTTCATAGGACCAGTTCTTAAGTAGTAAAATTGTAAACCCTTTATATAAACTGCAGAGCACATTCTAAGATTATTATCAGTGATGCTTTGATTATAAATAATGATTGGATTTTATTGAATGTATAAGAATACATACATACAATGATATTTTGGAGTGTCACATGTTCAACATTTTAGTTTAATGTACGGCTTATTTTGATGTTTGACAAGCTAGAAGTGTAAATATAGATATTGGAAAATTAATCCATTCATGGCATTAATTTTGACTGAATTGATTGTTGAATGATAAATTGTAAAATATAGTTAAAACTATAATGTCTATTTGTGTCATGCCATAGATTGATTAATTCTCAGAATGCACATGTTTACAAATTGAACAACGGAAAACCTGTTTTTGTGGTTTCAATTTTAAAAATATTTTTATGTCATTTTAAAAATGTAAGGATAGACAAAGAACTGTGCTTTGGAAGAGGGGAAGTGACCTTGATTTGCAGAAGGTGGAGGTAGTGACATGATGATGTTGGCAAATGAAAAGAATTTGGTTTCTATGTTGTTCTTTTCTTAAAGTCTACTTGATGGCTTTCACATACATACTATTGTTTATGTCTTCAGGTTTTTCTCACTCCAGTTTAACATATACCCAAGATAGATACCCATCTGCATTTGAGTACTCACAGATCTATTTGGACACCAAGAAATGTGCCAGTGATGTCTGTTTATTTTTGATCTAAAGTTTGAGAATAGCTATCATCCAATCAGTTTTTGTCTGGCCAGTAAGTAAATACAAAGCACTGTCGGCCAACTAGTACTCATATGCTATAGATTCAACGTTGTCAGTAGCTCCATTCAGCTAACTTCTGATTCTTGAATCTGTTTCCCTTTACAAAATAAAATAATTTACTAGCATTTTCCTTTTCCCGTGCTATATGATACCAGATTATTGTAGATATGATGGCATAATAGTAGCAAATTATTCTGAAATAGTTTGTCTGCTAAGCACAGTATAAATGCTTTCTACTAAGCAATCTATAGTTAATATTAGATTCCCTCTTTTAAAATAGCTCCTTTCCACATAAGCTAATTTTTATAAGGCATAAATTGGACAAATTAATGTATGAAGAAACAGTGATGTGTGTTGGATCTTATGGAAACATTCTTCCTATTCTAACATGGTCCTCTGCCAAATATGTCAAAACAAGGAGAGTTCTTTTAAGTTGAATCTGTAGATACTGTGTTCCTGGATGAATGTTGAACTCACATATGCATATTCTTCTCATTTTGTTCAGTCCTCGAATGAATGAAAAGGAGAGTTGGGCAATAGGTTGATATCTGGAAGGAAAAGTTTTAAATAATCTAAAAGTACTGTCATAATCTAATCCAGAAAAAGTAAGGCTGGATATGATTGTGTGAGCTTATTTGAATTATATATATAGATAGTCCTCAGTTTACATCCATTTGTTCAGTGAACATTCAAAGTTGCTGGAGGTTTTGACTATTGCAGCACCCCCTTGATCGCATGGTTGTGATCTAAATCAGGGGTCTCCAACCTTTCTGGTTTGGCGGCCCAGTGGGAGAGGGAGGGGCAGGTGCCTTATGCATGCATGCACAAACCTGAATGTGGCCACACATGTGCGCATGCACACAAACAGGCTGCGAGCATGCACAACAAGCAAACGGCTGCAAGCATGCGCTCAAGGCTCTCAGCAATGCCGGCGCTTTGTGAGGCTTGTAGCTCCACCGCCGCTAGGCTCACAGCAATGCTACCACCAGTGCGGGGATCATGCCGTTCCCCCACAAGACTTGCACCACAGCCTGTAATGATAACGTCAACGGCACGAGGATCACGCTGCTGCCTCTGCATGAGGCTCGTGTCATGGCCTGCCTGCTCCTTGCAGTGTTGCCACTGCCCGCACAAAGTTTGTGGCAATGCCGCTACCTGTGTGTAGCATGCTGCCACCCACCTGTCACTCGCTATGCTACCGCCACCCATGCAAAGTTCATTGCAACACCACCACCCACATATTAATGGTCCTGCTGCTGGCCGCAACGGTGGAACAAGGGCAGGTGAGCATGCATGCGTGCACTGCCCAACTACTCACATGGCCTGATGGCCAAGAGGCATAGCCATAGTCCCCATAGGTTGGGGACCTCTGATCTAGATGCTTGAGGACCTGGATCACAATTATGACACAGTAATGGTGGACATGTGATCACCACGTGTCTTTCCCTACCAGCTTCCTGCAGAGTCAAAGGAGAACTGCCAGGGAAGGTTGCAAGTCACTCCAGAAAGTTGATCCCATCACCTTTTTCTCTTGAGTCCAGGAATCTCATACTCCATAATACTTACTTTCAGCAGCTTCCCACCCTTATGCAGCCTTGGCTTCCTCATATGCAACCTCTGCCTGCTCTCCCCAGATCTCTAACAAGCCATGTGCAGCACCCATCAACATACCTATGCTCTGTAGCTTCTGCCCTTGGCTCTTTGCCTGGGATTCCTACCTCTTCCCATGTAATGGCACACACAGTCCTGAGTTTACAGCAGCATCGTGGACCAGGATTTCCATCACTATGATTTGGGCATGTGATAACACATTTTACGACTACATTGTTTAGCAACAGTCCCGGTCTCAATAGCCTTTGTGACTCAAGGACTATCTTATTAAAAACTGGGGCAGCATAAAGCAACTAAGTTTTTTTTGCTAAAGATTATATTGAGTGAATGTTGAAATATGTCATGCAGACTTTATTATAAACTAATCTTGGCATAAGAGAAAAACTGTAGTTTGAAAATACAAGAAATTTAATGTTTTATATTCAAGATGTGCAATGGCTAGTTGAGAAGCTTTTTAGTTTGTTGAATATTTGAAAAGTATTTTTTAAAATATATGGCCAGCATCTGGATGGATTGATGCTATCTGTCTGTTTGTAATACATTAAATAGATGCAGGTAATCCCTCTTTCGCGACTGACTCATTTAGAAATTGTTCACAGTTGCAACAATGATGAAAAAGTAACTTTGTGCCCAGCCCTCGCATTTACAACATTTGCATGTCAGAAAGGCAAAAGAAAGGTGAAAGTAACATTGTAAGCACAGTCATAGTTTCACTGAGCAACCACTTTGTTTAATGTCTGGGTTGTCACTAAATGAGGACTACTCAGTTTCACTAAATGAAGAAACTGTTAATGCAGTTCCCAGAACTACAAGTTAAAGCCAATATGTTGCTGGCTGATCCAATATGAAAGAAATATATTAATTAAAAGAATGCAATTTGTTTTGTTCTCCAGCATTTAAGAATGGAGAATTCACGAATGGGTTAAATGTGTCCTCCAGCCCTAATTAAACCAAATCAATCAAGTTGCCATGCCCCCGCTGGGCTGGATCCTGCCCCAGTTTCGATTTGTCTCAGCCTAGACGGACGGGCAACCTGGCTCCCAGATCAAAACTTTTGAAAGCAGGTTGTACACACTTTTACTCCTTTCATGGATTGTTCCATTCCCCAGCCATCTGGTCAGCGCTGGGATCAGTGCTACTCCAAATTGGCTAATACGATCCCAAAATAGCAGTCTGCGAAAGCTCTGAGCTATTTCAGCAATCCCAGGCTCAGCTGATTGTCGCGGCTGCCGTTTTGAGCACTGCGCAGCGATCGGCTTTGTCCCAATTCAGCCATTTCTCTCTGACCGGGAGGCGAAGGAGGCTTCCCCTTGTGAGATTGCCAGCCCTCGTTCCCAGGATCAATCTGCGGCTGCCGCGGCCATCATTTTGGAGCGCCATACGGCCAACGGTTGCATCAAGGGCCTTAGAAGCATCCGCACTTGCAATCTTTTTTCCTTTGCGATCTCTACCGGAGGCTTCAGGAAGAGCAGATAGGTTCTTCTCAAGCCTCATTGCGAGGAACTGTGTCCCTTTAGACACAGTCCATGTGCCTCGGTCGTTGAGATATCTTTTCAAAGTGGCCGCCATTTTAGACCGTGTCATAGCTAGCCAAGGCTCCCGACAGAGTACCAGGCCAGATAATCCCTTTCCATTTCTCCAAGCAAGAGTAAGGACACTGCTTGCCACATCCTGCGCATATTTAGGCAGGGCCTCGAATCCATTAGAATTACCAAAATACATTACCTTCTCAATCGATACTTATTGCTCATTGGGCCTCTCCTAATATAGCCTGTTTGCCACAGTCTGCATCTAGTGGAACGGCTGATACTGTTGGAGCCACCACTAAGTGAGGCACATAGGATCCTATCCATAGATGATATTTGCAGGGTGGCGACGTGGTCCTCGCCTTCCCCTTTTGTGCAGCATTACAAGCTTGATAAGTTTGCTTCTGCGGAGGCATCTTTTGGCCGCCGAGTGTTACAGCAGATTGTGCCTGCAATGGCGGCTCTGGACCAGTCTGTTTCCCACCCACAGGGACTAGGGGGCTTTGGTAAGTCCCATTCGTGGATTCTCTATTCTTACATGCTGGAGAAGGGGTGTTGTCTTACCTGAATGCCTTTTCTCAGCATGAAGAATGGAGAATCCACCCCTATCCCTTAAATACGGAGTCAGGTCCAATGTCAGGGATCTGGGAGCCGACACGTCATACAATCATTAGCTTCGCCCTATTCGAAACTGGAGCAGGATCAGCCCAGCGGGGGCATGGCAACTTGATTGATTTGGTCTAATTAGGGCTGGAGGACACACTTAACCCATTCGTGGATTCTCCTTTCTTCATGCTGAGAAAAGGCGTTCAGATAAGACAACGCCCCTTCTGAACGTCTTGGAATTTTCATTTGTGTTTTTTTTATTTCTTCCCATCGCTGTTACTATCATTACTAGTACTATACATTTGAATGTAATTTGTTGCTATAAAAGTGAGAAATGTAATTACATTTAAAAGAAAAATGGCCCCAGACTTTTGAATGGTGACTTAAAACTATAGAAATATAGCCTCACAGACATTTTTCTCATTTGCATTACAGTAATTATTTAACCATAGTAAATTGGTTTTATTATTTTTTGCTACAAGTCAAGTAATTATTTTTTTAAAGCAGGCTCAAATTAATTAACAATGGATTCTTATATGGTTTGTTTTTCCTTTCTTTGAGTGTGAGACTGGATTTGAAGGCCAACAGTTCCTCGCTTAACATTTTGATTATTCAGCCTGATTGTTAGATGTGTTGTGCCTTGCAATTATTATTTGAATTTTTGCATTATAAATAACACTGTGAAAACATTAAACACATTGTTTATCTTTAGGCTATCTTCCTGAAGCTTGCTTTTATTAGTACAGCTAGTTTTTGACCATGCTCAATATAGAAATAAGTACAAAAGAAACCAGAGGGAAGAAAGAGTCTATTCTCTTCAAGTTAGGTTTTGTGGAATTGAGTCTTTTTTAATAAGGTTGGGCAGAGATCCAGATTCAAATGATGACATGTGATATTACTTGTTGGGAACACCTTGAAGCAGCTATATCTTTTTCTGGGCTTGCACATCTGCCACAAGTATTGGGAAAGGAAGTGCTTGGCTTTAGGGTTCTTCACAGGTGTTACATGCACACCCAAGTATGTGTCAACTCCCATTTTGCTCTTCAATTCCATATGTCAGTATTTCCCTTTTTAAAAATTAACCGAGAAGCTGTTCTGGGGGCAGATATCCAGGATGGGGGAAGACGATTTCTTGAATGATCAAAACTGTTTAATAAAAATGAGCACTACTGTGTTTTTCATATTCCTTGACAGCTTCTAGTAAACATTTGAAAATGGTCTGAATTAGAGTCTGTTCTAGCAGAGAGAGAGAAAGATGCAAAGATTGAGGTTACAGAAGCTCATAGTAATTATATAGTGTTACATATGTCCCTTGGTGGGATTCTAATATTCTTGAGCCTGCTCCTTTCCTCTTCCTTTTTCATTTTTATTTAGCATTAAAAACATAAAGCTTTGTATCTGGAAGCATTTTTTATCACATTGTGATAATTCTTCCTGTGGCCCATCCACTGCAGTGTGCAGTGGGTCTTTTGGGGTTATGCTCCCTCTGTAGTCAGTTAAGTCTTTGTTCACTAGGCTATCACACCTTTAATCAGCTGAAGTTGGTAACTTAACAAGTGAGAGAGACCTCCCATTGTCTCAGGCTTTTATTTTATTTTGCTTGGGTGTGCACACATGTGTTTTTGCTTCACAGCTTTCAGGATGAATGATTACAAAAGAAAGAAAAACTGTATCAAGGCTATTGCGCTACTTAAACAATCACCAATGGGAAGCAGAAATCCAATTGCTCTCTGGACCAAATGTTAAGCTTAAGAATGCCAACAACATTTTTCTGCTAATTATAGCCAGCATGTTCATTTGAAATGATGAAAACATCTGTGTTTGTGATCCACCAAAACTCTATATGTTTTTGCCGAGAATGCTTGGATAGTTCCAAGCTAGTTGGGCTGTATATTTTTAAGAGGTTATAGAAGATGGGATATGCCTGACTTTAAACTATTAGATACCATGTGTCTAAGGTATATCTCCTCAAAATAGATTTTAAATTTAAATTTGTAGTTCTGTCTTTTGTACATAAAATAGGATTGCTGATGGAGAATATTAATCATTAATATTTGATTTGTTTTATTAATGAATTTGCATATATTTATAGAGATTAAAGGAGCCATATCTGTTTAAACCACATGCTTTGGGAGAAGTGAATATGTCTGTGTATATATAAGTGAAGTCCCTGAGCTTGGCTGTTTATATTTCAGCAGTTTGGCCTGTCATTGTTGATGGGACTGTTCTTGTATTATGTTTTATCCCCACAACAACAACCCCACAAGATAATTTGGGTTACAAGATTGTATTCATATTGTGGTACCCAGTGGGTCTCCATGGCTAAGGGTAGATTAAAACCTGGGTCTTCCTGATATAATTTCAGCCTTGCTGAATTCTAGGTCCCATCAGTTTCACCAACTGTAAGCAAGGAAGGCAGATCTAGTAATATTATGAGGTATTTTTGTGGTTATGATTATGTAAAATAATAAAGAGGGTTGTCCCTTAAAATGTCTGCAGTGTGTAGTCTATTGCTGTTAGCCTTGAGTCTATGAAATAAGCACTTCTGTTAATTGACCTAAATTAATTAATCTAGCCAATTAAATATACTACCCATAATTATACAGTGATTCTTTTTTTAGTATGAATACAATTGTCATAGGAGGTTGGCATATGCAATTTATTCTTTAAGAAATTTAAGAATAAAAGAAGAATATAACCTAATGTATAATGAGATGCTTCTAGCATACATCAGCATAACAGCAACTCTGGTGTGTCTGCTATATGAGAGCCATTCATTTTCAGGATTTTGTCAAAGAGTATTTATATGTGTGACAAGATATATGTTGTATTTGCTGCACAGTGTGAAGTTTCACTGGCTTTCTGACTGCAGAAGAAATAGACTGCATGATTCTGGGCATCAGAAACAGCAATGCAGAATACTATGCAAAGGCCAATAGTGTTATCACACGGAGTGTGAGTTGTTGAAAGCAGTATGAAAAGGAGAAAGTTTTCACTCTTGAATTTGTTAGAAAGGAATACAGTTTCATAAATAGTTCGATAATATTGAAAAGAAAGTCAACTATGAGCTGTGTTAATTTGTTACATAGTGTGATAAGAAAATCCTAATTAAAACCCTGTTGTTAAACAAGCGAGAAAGACCTTACAAAAGCTTGAGGCAGCAGGCCAGGAGAGGCTAAGCTTGCAGATCAGACTGCATCATTAAATGAGAAAATGAAATACTTCCTCCACTAGGAGTCATTTTCTGGGTCTATGCAAATGAGCTCCACTATGACTCAAATTGGAAATTCAGAATTGAACAGAATATAATTCAGTCTGGATCCATGATTTTGGAACTTTGAGATTTTTTAAAAAAAACTGTGGTAAGCAATTGTAGGAAAGCATTAAAATACCTGCACTGTTTGTGGTTGTTGTTGTTGGCAAAATATGTTGAAATAGCAAGATGGTTGACATTTTAAAAAACTTTAATTCCTTTTGGAATTTTCATAATTTGTTCAAATCAAATGTAATATTCTCCTCATACCAAAGATATGAAAATATTCCAGATCTCTTCTGCTAGGGATGGAAGGGGTGAGTAGATAAGTCATTATTCTTTCCTTCAAGATGACTAAGTTAAGAGCCGAGGTGGCGCAGCAGTTAGAGTGCAGTACTGCAGGCCACTTTAGCTGACTGTGTTCAGCAGGTCAGCGGTTCAAATCTCACCGGCTCAAGGTTGACTCAGCCTTCCATCCTTCTGAAGTGGGTAAAATGAGGACCCAGATTGTTGGGGGCAATGTAAATATATATATACATTGCTTACTGGTGTACACCGCTTAGAGAGTGCTTGCACTTAAAGCGGTATATAAGTCTCATAAATAAATAAATAAATAAAATAAAGATGCTTAATTCAGGAAATTTGAGAACATTGTAAGAATTAAATACTATGTCTTCAGGTTTTAAAATGCTATCAGTAGCTTTTGTAAAGAATGGTTTTGCTATTGTTGTACTTCTCAACAGAAAACAGCACAAAAACATTAAGGTTTACTTACATTTGGTTTGTGATTTGTATTTTTCTATAGTAATTCTGTTTTTACATTAAGCCTTTTATTCATAAAAGAGAAGTTGGTTCCTTTTTATGAAATAAACTGCATAGGCAGATTTATATTCTTGGATAAATAATATTTTTAATTGGTAGGAAGAAAGTTGGTCTGTGGGAAATTCCATAACTTCATTACTGAAATTAATGAAGCTATGGATTTTTTGTTTGAGTATCTTTTTAGTAGACCTTGGTCAATTCAGGCTGATGCAAAAAATATAGCTTAAAATAATTTTGTTTTAATGTTTCTGTGTGGTTATGCATGCTTCACTAAGAAGCTGTTGTAAACATTTTATGCTATAGTAATAACAACAACAACAACAACAACCCAAATGAAGAACAGAATAGAGGCATGGGAAGACAAAGCACTACATGGCCAATACGTGAAAAAAATAGCTGGGAAAGCAGATAATAATAAGACCTGGCAGGAAAATTGAAGAAAGAGACTAATTCTGGTTGCACAAGACCAAGCCTTGTGCAACCAGAGGTGAGATGGCGCAGCAGTTAGAGTGCAGTACTGCAGGCCACTTTAGCTGACTGGGTTCAGCAGGACAGCGGTTCAAATCTCACCGGCTCAAGGTTGACTCAGCCTTCCATCCTTCTGGGGTAGGTAAAATGAGGACCCAGATTGTTGGGGGCAATGTAAATATATATATACATTGCTTACTGGTGTACACCGCTTAGAGAGTGCTTGCACTTAAAGCGGTATATAAATCTCATAAATAAATAAATAAAGCCTTAAGGACAAATGCATACAAAGTCAAAATTGAGAAGACAGCAACAGTAAGTGCCGCCTATGCAAAGAAGCTGAAAAAATAGTGGACCACTTGGTAAGCTGTTGCAAGAAGATTGCACAGACTGACTACAAGCAGCGGCATGACAAAGTAGCAACAATGGTGCATTGGAAGATCAGCAAAAAATATCATTTGCCTGTAAGCAAAAACTGGTGGGATCATAAAATAGAGAAAGTCATGGAAAATGATAAAATTAAACTGCTCTGGGACTTCAGAATTTAAACTGACAAGCAAGCACCTGCAACATAACACCCCAGACTTAACAATAGTCGATAAGAAAGACAAAAAAGTCTGGATAGTGGACGTGGCAGTGCCTGGAGACAGCAGAATAGACGAGAAAGAACTGGAGAAGATAACAAAATACAAAGACCTACAAATAGAAATAGAAAGACTGTGGCAAAAGCAAGCAAGGGTAGTACCAACAGTAATAGGCTCCTTGGGTGCAATCCTAGAACAACTGGAGCACCACTTGAACACAATTGGCATTGACAAATTCGCGATTAGTCAATTGCAAAAGGCGGCATTACTAGGAAATGCTTCCATCCTGCGACGATATCTGTAATACCATCAAACATCCACATCTGCCTACCCCAGGTCCTGGGTAAGGACTCGATAGGTAGACAAAATGCCAAATCCAGTCTGAACATCTGGCTGACTGTGCGATGATCCAAAATAATAATAATAATAATAACAGTTCAACAATATACTACAAGGAGGAGAAATTGAAAAGTGGCTAATAACTGGGAAAACATACCTAAAAATGAAAAATCCAGCAAAAGGGGCAACACCAGGCAATTACAGGCCAATTACCTGCTTACCAACAACTTTCAAATTACTAACTGGTGTGGTAGCTGATGCAGTACAACAGCATCTAGTTGAAAATAATCTCTTTCCACCTGAGCACAAAGGAAACCGCCCCAATAGCAGAGGAACAAAAGATCAACTCCTAATAGACAAAATGATCTTGGAAAACTGCAAGAAAAGGAAGACCAACCTGAATGTGGCATGGATTGACTACAAAAAGGCATTTGACTATCTGCCACATGACTGGATAATCAAGTGCCTAGAAATAACAGGAGTCAGTAGAAACATCAGAAAATTTGTGCAAAGATCAATGGCACAATGGAAGACACAGTTGCTGATCAATGGTGAGAGACTGGGAGAGGTTAATATCAAGAGAGGAATATTTCAAGGAGATTCATTATCACCATTACTATTTGTTATTGCACTATTTCCTTTGTCAACAATACTGAATAACTCAGGACATGGCTATCAAACATCAAAAACATCTACCAGACTATCCCATATCCTTTACATGGATGATCTGAAGCTGTATGGAAAAACATCATCTGAAATAGAATCGCTGCTCAACATTGTCCGTATATAGAGCCAAGATATTGTAATGGAGTTTGGCTTGGACAAATGTGCCACACTTACTATCAAATAAGGAAAAATAGTGAAAACTGAAGGAATCAAGATGCCCCATGAAAATAACATTAAGAGCCTGGATGGGGAAGATTACTACAAATACTTGGGTATCCTTCAAGCTGACAACATCAAGCACACTGAAGTCAAGAAAAAGATTAGAGGTGAATACATCAAGAGAGTGAAGAAGATCTTAAAGTCCAAAGTCAATGGAGGAAATACCATAAAGGCAATCAACACCTGGGCAATCCCAGTCATTACATACACAGCTGGAATAGTGGACTGGACTCAAGCAGAACTAAAAGCAATGGATAGGCAGACCAGAAAAATAATGACAATGAATCATGCCCTTCATCCATGCAGTGACATTGACAGACTTATCTACCAAGGCAAATAGGTGGGCGTGGAATGCTACAAGTACATCAGATGGTTGAAGAAGAAAAAATGGCTTTGGAAGAATATCTGAAGAACAATGATGAAGATGCACTGAAATTAGGATATCAGGAAGGCTTACTGACTACTGGAGAGACCAAACTGGCCTACAAGAAAGACCAAATGAAGAACAGAATAGAGGCCTGGGAAGACAAAGCACTACATGGCCAATACATGAAAAAAATAGCTGGGAAAGCAGATAATAATAAAACCTGGCAATGGCTAAGAGCAGGAAAATTGAAGAAAGAGACCGAGGGACTAATTCTGGCTGCACAAGACAAAGCATTAAGGACAAATGCATACAAAGTCAAAATTGAGAAGACAGCAACAGACAGTAAGTGCCGCCTATGCAAAGAAGCTGAAGAAACAGTGGACCACTTGGTAAGCTGTTGCAAGAAGATTGCAAAGACTGACTACAAGCAGCGGCATGACAAAGTAGCAACAATGGTGCATTGGAAGATCTGCAAAAAATATCATTTGCCTGTAAGCAAAAACTGGTGGGATCACAAAATAGAGACAGTCATAGAAAATGATAAAATTAAACTGCTCTGGGACTTCAGAATTCAAACAGACAAGCACCTGCAACATAACACCCCAGACTTAACAATAGTCGATAAGAAAGACAAAAAAGTCTGGATAGTGGACGTGGCAGTGCCTGGAGACAGCAGAATAGACGAGAAAGAACTGGAGAAGATAACAAAATACAAAGACCTACAAATAGAAAGAGAAAGACTGTGGCAAAAGCAAACAAGGGTAGTACCAATAGTAATAGGCTCCTTGGGTGCAATCCCAGAACAACTGGAGCACCATTTGAATACCATTGGCATTGACAAATTCGCTATTAGTCAATTGCAAAAGGTGGCCTTACTAGAAACTGCTTCCATCCTGCAACGATATCTGTAATACCATCAAACATCCACATCTGCCTATCCCAGGTCCTGGGTAAGGACTCAATAGGTAGACAAAATGCCAAATCCAGTCTGAACATCCGGCTGACTGTGCGATAATCCATAATAATAATAATAATTCCATCACTTCTGAAGGCCAGTAGATTTGGGAAGATTTGCCTAACTAGTAAATAATATAGCAGGGCCATGCAAATTTTGGATTTAGTATCCCCCAAATACTATAGCGTGCATTGATTTGCGACTCTCTAAAATAAAGCAGCCCCAATGGTGACATTTGTATGGAAACACAAGTCTGCTTTAAAGAGTTGCAGACACTTGTTGTGTTGCTGTAAACTATTCAGAGTTGTACTCTAAAATGGGTAGCTATACAAATCTTTTAAATAAATAAATATCCACCTTCCTGTATATTTCTAAGGCTTTCAGAATTTAATCCAAAGCATTGTGCACTCTGGTATGCCATGTGTCATACTTTATACCTTCAGGAATAACTCAAGAGCATTCTTCCTTGTCTACCCAGATTGATTGAGGGAAAAAAAGTCTGTTCTATAACCTTTTGCATCTTACAAAGATGAATATAGCGACGAGATAGTCCATCCTCTCAAGCTTACAATCTAAAAGATAGGACCCCAAAAGGAATAGGATAGAAGACCGGGAACAGATAATAGTTCTTAGATTCAAGATGACCCTGCTGCTTTTTTAAAAAAATATTATTTGTTCTCCTAAAGCACCAAATTTAAAAACAAACGAACATGGATATCAGTTGTAAAAGACAAGCAAGTGATTGTAGTTCAAAGAAAATTAGAATTACATCATATACATTCAGTAATGGGTTCTCTCTTTTGCATGAAGTATTTTTATTTATCATATTTATATAGCCTCCTATTTCACATGGTGACTCTGGGCAGCATACATAACAAAACAATCCAAATATATAAAAACATTAAAATTCAACCCAAAATGGTAAAAATAGGATGGTGAAAAAATATGCAAGAAAGTGTACTTCTATTAATTATCTTACAACCATCTAGCAGGGTCCATTCAATGATGGGGTCCCCAATTCAGTGGATGAAACCTCATTTTATCTTTAGGCCTGCCATTTCACCATATTCACCCAGTACTTCCATTAGCCTTATCCCTGATTGTAGTGGCTCTTCGATTATAAAAACAAAATAGTCAGCAAAGGCTTGCAATTTGAAAATTTCTCTCTTGATCTCTAAACCTTTAATCTGCTTATCTTTCTGAATTATTCTGTTTAGTACCTCCAGGGATAATATAAACAATAATGGCGATAACGGACCACTTTGCCTTGTACCTTTTTGGATTTGAAAGCTTTTAGTAGTTTCTCCATTAATTATCACTTTAGTTACCTGTTTGGAATAAATTGCTTTGAACATGTTTATGAAGTTCTCCCAAAAATCTATTCCAATTGGTTAAACATAAAATCCCATTTCACATTGTCAATGCTTTTTGTGCATCAAAAAGATTAGTCCCATCTGTTTTTCATTGTGAGCCTCATAATATTCTAATACGTCCAATATGATCCTGACATTATTTCTTTTGGATAGAAAACCATTTTGATCCGTATGTATGAATTTTACTAAGAATCTTTCAAGATGTTTAACCATTATGGCCATGAAAATTTTATAGTCCGAATTTAATAATGAAATGGGTCTATAGTTTTTAATGAACGCCAAATCTGAATTATCCTTGGGAATCAAAGTGATAGTCGCTTCTTCCCATGAGGTCGGAATTTTCGCATTCTTCAGAACCTTGTTGAATAGATTTATTAATATTGGACTAGAAGTTCTTGCATAATTTTGTATATTTCTATTGGTAAACCGTCCGGACCTGGGGCTTTATTGTTTTTTTGGATGAAACCTCATTTTAAGGGTTTCTAGAAGGTCAACAGAGCCAGCCTCACCTTGGGGGGACTTATATTTCACAGGTTGGGGCCATTGGTCCCACATACAGCAAAATTCCCTGGCTGATATGGCATGTCTGTCCTGGTAGGATGGGTAGATGTAACCAGGAACATATAGTCCCTCAAATAATTTTGCAGCTAGGATTTTAAAACTCATAACTAGCACTTTGAATTAGATCCCAAAAGAAGATGGCAAAGTTAAGCAAAATTCTCTGGCTGATGAGACATGGCATATCTGTCCTGGTAGGATGGGTAGATGTAACCAGGAACATGCAGTCCCTCAAATAACTTTGCAGCTAGATTTTAAAACTCATAACCAGCACCTTGAATTAGATCCCAAAAGAAGATGGCAAAGTGCAGTTTGCAAAGCAGAGATGTAATGGGTGCAGTCCTTGGAGCACACATAAATACCTGTGCTGCTGCATTTTGCACTGGTTGAAGCTTCTGGATATTCTTCAGAGGAAACTATATAGAGCACATTACAGTAATCCATTTGGGAGGTGACTAGAACATGAAGTTGAGCTTCCTGACCCAGCAATGGGTATAATTGGTGCACAACACAAAGCTGTGCCAAGGTCATCCTGGCCACATCTGCCACTTGCTCTGTGAGCAGGAATCATGAGTAGAGAAGAACTTCCAGTTGCAGCTATGTTTGGTGTACTACAACCTCATCCAGCACCAAAGATGGTAAATGCAGAGATACAGGAAATCCCAAAAACCAAAGTGACTCAATCTTGCCAGGCTTTAGCTGAACCTAAGTGTTCTCTCTCCAGATCCTCACTGCTTCCAGGCACCAAGAAAGGATATCAACAACAGCACTTACCTGATGCTGAGGAAGAAATATATAACTGACACCAATACAAGAGAGTATTTGTAGTTCAGAGTTGAAATGAGGTACTCTCTGAGCTTGCTTATTTTCTTGCAGATGTTTCATTACCCAACTAAGTAACATCATCAGGGCTAGCAGAGAGCACCAAGGATGCACTATTCCAATTCTGCTCTTTCAGAAGTCATCCAAAAGCACAACCCATACCATTTTTCCATCCCGTTTCATGGCCTGAATTCTGACTGAAAGGGAGCAACATAATCTATTTTATCCAACTACTTTCTTTACAATGTTCCCTAAAATGGAAAAGTTGAACATTAAAGGAACATTGACCAGTATGGTGATATCCAGCAGTGGCTTTTTGAGGAGAGAGCTGAACCAAGGCTTCTTTACAACATTAGACTCCAATTTCTTAATTGATAAAAGCTCTAGAATCAGTTTTTGATTTACCTTTTGGCTCTGCTCAAACATTACTCTAAGCCAGCACAAACAACAGATAAATTCATGCATAATGTTAAACCAGGGTTTTTCAACCACCAGTGGTACGCGAACACCTGGCTGGTACTACGCATAGGACAGGTTGAAAAAAAATGTAAAAAATGTAAAAAAAATGTAAAAAGGTGTAAAAGTGGATGAGGTGAAGTGGCAGCAGCACCGCACAGGCTTATGGCAAAGTCAGCTGGAATTGCACGCTGCCTGGGTTCTATTGAGAACCCAGGATCAAAGGGCGCAGTTCCAGTTGAGTGGCGGCGGCCTTGGGGATAGCAGGCAGCCTCAAGCAGTCTACAGTGGAGATTCCGCTGGAGCTGCGCGATGCATTGCCTGGGTACCCCCCGCCCCCACCAGATGCCCTCACCTCCCCCAAGCATTTTTTTACTCACCTGCTTTCAGCAGCATTCCCTTTCTCCTGTCCTTCTCAACCTTCGTGTGTTTGTGAGACAAACACGAGAAGTTAGAAAGTCTCATGGAACTTTTTTTTCTTTTTTACCCACAAACACGTGGTGAAGGCAGAGAAGCAAAAGGAGAAAGGGAGTGCAGTTGAAAGATGAGTAAAAATGCTTGGGGAAGGCGAGGGCATCTGGGCGGGGTGCCAACCTTACCCTGCATGGTGGCGGGAGGGTTAATAGCAGGTGCGGGGACCCAGAAGGAACTGCACCAAGCAGGTAGAGGGGAGGCCGGGCAGATTGTGGGCGCCGGCAACAAGCGAGATGGGCAGGGGTGCAAATCGGCGTGTGCTCAGAAACGCCAATTTCGTGCTCCTGCTCATCTCACTAGCTTGCAGAAATCTGTAAAGTTTACAGCACCGCCTTTTGGGAGGGGGAAATAAGAATGGGCAAACTGAGCAGGGCAGAATTGGCAGCTGCGCGTTGTCGCTCTGACCACCGTTAGAGGGCGTGGGGTGGCCCTCCCCGTCAAGGCTCTGCCTGCTCTTCCCGCCGCTCTCATGGCTGCCCTCTGGTCACTGGCTCAGCTCTCATCTGAAGAGCAAGGTCCCTTTTTGCCCACAGGTCAGTGCAGCGATAGGGCTGGAACCCGAAAAGTGCCTCTTTGCATCCAGGGAAGGGGCTGGAGCTACTGCATTTCGGCTCGGCACTGAGGAGCTTCCCAGGGTCCAGCCTGGTGCTGAGGCTCCACTATGCCCATAAAAGAAATGCCCGGGGCTGTCCAGGCTGTGGGTGCAGCAATGAATGAGCTGCTTCCTCGCTCGCTGCTTTTCTCCGGCTGTGGCCACGCGCAATGCACCAGAGGGAGCCCAGCACCTGCGGCTCTTTCCCCATCCCCGTGTGATCCTCTGCTGCTTGCGCTCTCCTCCCCCTGCAGAACAGCGGCTGTGTTGGATTCCTGGCTGCACTGTGCGCGACCGTCACTTCTTTTCAGAGGAAGCAGCCAAGGAGAAGCAGCAGGCAGGAACCGCAGCAACCACCATCGCGCAGCTGTCTGACTGAGCAACAGTGGCGGTAGTGGTGGCCAAACTCCAATTGCCTTCTCCAGGCTCTTTTATGCTCTCCCCATTCCTGTAGTGCTGGACAATGGGAGGGAGGGAAGGAAAGGATAAAGAGAGGAAGAAGGAAAGGAAGGGAGGGAGGGACAATGGAAGGGAAGGAGGAAGGAACAAAGAGGGAGGGAAGGAAGAAAGGAAGGAAAGAAGGAAGAAAGGGACAATGGGAGGGAGAGAGGGAGGAAAGGAAGATGCCCATGCCTGTCCCATCCCCCTCCACCAGAGACTCACAGATCCCCCCACATCCTTGCCCGCACCCCCCCAAAGGCACCCCACAACTTGAGTGATGAGCTGGCCACAGCCCCTAGCCATTGACTTCGCTTGTCAAAAAGTTGCAAAAGGTGATCACATGACCCTGGGACACTGTGACCGTCATAAGTATAAATCAGTTGCCAAGCATCCAAAAGTAAATCACATGACCCTGAGGATGCTGCAACAGCATTAAGTGTGAAAAAATTGTTTTTTTCAGTGCCATAGTAACTTTGAACAGTCACTAAGTGAATTGTTGTAAGTCAAGGACTACCTGTACTTTATCATTTTTTTCCTCTCTTTTTTTTGGTCAAGTTTTTGACACCTTGCTGGGCGACTGGCCTTATCCTAAAAGTGGTACAATGAGTGAAAATGTTGAAAAGCCCTGCGTTAAACCAGATGCTTTCTATTTAGTAAAAGGAAATGCTTTCTATTTAGTAAAAGGAAATAAGTTTATGATCAGTGTAAAGTATGCACCCAGCCTATGTTATTTCCAGGGTCAGAAATAATATGCCTACCATCAGTTTCCAGTAGTGGGAGGAGCAGATTGCAGAAAGTTGGAGTTTTAATCAGATCTAATCTTCTATGTGAATCATTGAATTGTACATTTTCTACTTTGTTTATATGACTGACCAAAGGGGAAACTGGCAGGCTTCAGTTACTGGTGGGTGATAGGATAAAGGAAGCCCATGTTTGCTTTTTATGATTGTAGATGAAAGATGCTAATAGTGCCAATATTAAGGGTTTTTTTAGCCCAATAGTTTCTTTAACAATAACCACTAAAGTACCATGAAAACAGGGCTGACAACTGTTTTGTAGCCATGATTTACTTGTCTCTTCTTTCTTTCCTTCCATGTAAGTAATTTTAGTGCCCAGTGCCAGAAAAGGATTGAACTACGTATCATGACATCATATCAATGGGCAGGGATAATTCCAATAAAACAGGTTGCATTGGAGGACTCTGAACTCTGGTTTAGTTTAAAAAAACCCAACATACCTAATTATTTTACTGCTAGAACGTGGCAGAAACTTCCAATTATACCTTGTTTGCCTTTAGCTTCAGCATTTAAGAGATTCTATGCAAATATAAAACTTTACTATAATACTTTTTTAAAATGAGTAACATTTTTATAGTTAAACTTTTTGGAAACCAAATTGCCTACTCTGAATGAATACTTTTTTCTAATAACTTTTATTAATAGATTTTATATAGATAATAAAATACATTCAAAGAATTAAAAAAGATTTATTTATTTATTAAATTTCTATGCCACTCATCTTGCCAAGGCAATTCTAGGCAGTTTACAGTCATATATAAAATGTGCTATACAGTCATGTAAAATACACAGAAAAAGTGTGAAAAAGAAAAGAAAAAAATGGAAAAAGTAAAACAAAAAACAAAGTCAGAAAGCTTGAAAAAGTTTGTACACACACACATACACATACATACATACACACACACATACATACATACATATTCCAATATCACAGCAATTATGCATATAACTAGTGGTAGAATTCAAATACTTGAACAACCGGTTCTCTTATTCGATGCAGGCCTGGGCTTCAAGGCCTAGAACATACTTCCAGAAGTGGTATCCACTCACTTCTAGCAGGCTGTTCTAGGCCTGGGAGGCTGGACTGGACTTCTGGAAGACAGCCAGTTCTCCAAATGCAGCAAAATGTAGCTACCAGTTCTACTGAATCAATGCGAACTGGCTGAATCCCATCACTGCATACAACACTAGTCAAACCACTTTTTCTAATTACATCATAACCCTCCTCTTTTTATAACTTACTCTTTCTAATTATCAAAACTGTAAATCACAAAATTCTTATCTTTCTCACACAAAAGACCCATACATAATTTTCAGTTAGTGATGAATGTTAGCAATGACCCTTTTCTCTCAAAGAAGTCCATTTGTCCATATCGCAAATTTCACCAAGCATTCCTCCACAATCAGTAATGCCAAACATTTCCATCTTAGTGCATATAGTAATCTCATCACAGTAATTATAAATTGAAATAATCTTATAAGCCTTTTTTCTGTTTACCCATCAATACTAAAAGAAAAAGTTCCAGCTTCAATTAATTATTCATTTAAAACTCTCTGTATCAATACATATAGTTGAATCCATTTTTTAAAGCTTTTTTTACATGTCTACCAAACATAATGGACCTTGTTCACATTTTGAGCATACATTTGAAATGCCTTTCTACTTTCTGGATAATTTCTTTGATGTCATGTACCAACAATTCATCATTTTATAAGAATTCATTTTAATATAACATAATATAAATTTAAATCTCCTAATAACATATTTTCCATTGATTCATCTATATAGTATAACAAAAATTCTTAGCCCACTTTATTATACATCCTTTAACCTGTTCTTCTGTGAATGAATAATTTAAGCACCAGTCAAAAGTAAAGTTCATCTTCATGAGGATATATGAACCTGTTCCTTTGTTGAAGCTTAACCACTTTGCATCTATTTGTTTTTTGTTTTTTTTTCAGACTTTACCAAATGTTGCAAAGACACAGGTTTTCTTATGGTGGTAAAGTGCCAAAAGGAAAATAAACTCCTGAAAGAATGTCTCACTGGCTAGTAAGTATAAAGGCACTGAATGGGAAGCCCTCACCTTTCAAAGCATCCATTGCTGTTTTATTTTGAAAAATGGCATGATACAGATCTTGTTTTAATTCTTTGATATCAGCAGTGTATTGGCCATCAGTTTGACTGACTGATTAATCTGAGAAGGCACTAAATTGGGAAAATCTATAATATCAGAACACTGAGATAACTTGCACTGGTTTTTATTTATTTGTTCCTTGTCAGTTGACTTTTCCTCCTTTTGTTCTTTTGTTGTCATCAGTGTAGCAGATTCTTCATAAAAGAATACAACTCTTCATGGTGGACATTTTGAGGAGGAATATCTATACCCAGCCATTCTCCAGTTATGTTAAACTATAACTCTCAGTATTTCCAGCCAACTGGGCTATGGTGGTCTATGATAATGGGAGCTGTTGGCCAAACACACTGGGGAGACAAAGTGTTGTGTTGTACTTCATTATCTAAGATCAGAATCACTTATGTATTGCCATATATTTGAAAGCTGTAGAATTGCTAGAGTTATTCAGAAAGTTCATGATATATGAAAGATACTTATATGTAGTCTCTCTATTTTTAAAATGATTTGATTTGTAGCAACAATACTGAGCATTAAGGGAATGTTAAACAAAACCAAACAGATAACTTAAAACAAACCCAAAAATAAAAAATCCTATGTTGTAAGGAAAATTTAAAAAATACATAAATAAGATTTAGTCTTGGGGAAAAATACTATTTTGGATAGGAATTCTTCCATTTATTTTTTTAAAAAATTCCAAAGTTAAAAAACTTTCAAAATGTTTTTTTTTAATTACATTAAGATAGCCAATATGGAGGGATCTGAAATGTTCTGTACTACTATGGAGTATTAAGTTAGGTGTCACAGCAAAAAAGGAAAAGGTGGGGCTAGGACAAAATGTAAATTTAATTACATGTATCAGGTTCTGTAGTTCGAAACTTCAGAATACTGTTTACCAGAAATGTCAGAGAATAGTTACAGGCAAGTATCTGGTTAAATAAATAAGAATTCTATTTAGAATACAGGTAGTCTTCGCTTAATAGTGGTAATTAGGACCAACAACTAAGGGTTAATGAATGTAAAGCAACAACTTTTGACAGTGGTTGTGATCCTTCCAATTGCCATCATTAAGTGGATTTTGCATGGCTACATCCTGTGGGTATGTGATGACTATTTGCAATCTCCTGCCAGCTTTCCCCATTGATTTTGCCAGCAATAAAAGTCACAAATGGCTGTGACGTAACTATAGGATCACTGCAGCTATCATAATTATGAATCAGTTGCCAACATTCTAATCACAATGAAATCACTGTGGAGATGCTGTGATGGCTATAACTATGGGGACCTGTCATAGGTTCCCTTTCATAACTTTGGTCACTGAAATAGTTGGTAAGTAAGTGAAGACTACCTGTATTCTTTCTCTTCCCTGTGGGGAAGTTTATTCTTCTATTACTGAAATTGCACCTGCTGGGTTATATGCTTTTGTTTTCATAGACAAAAATTGTTTACTTGTGCCTATGAATTCTCCATATTACGGCTTTTCAAAGCATTTCACAAGGTCCAACATTAATCCCCCTTCCATGGTTTATTGTGACATCTACATCCTCCAGAAGGTTCAATGTAACAGTAGCTGCTTTGAGAGTTTCCCCAGGGGCTTTCCCATTCATGTTTGTGTACAAGGACTTGGTTTCCAGTCCAAAGGAAAATGTTTGTGCATGCAAAGAATACCTGTAAAGTATCCAGGACTGCCTAATAGAGCCTTCAATAGGACATGGGTGCAGGGTTACATCATACATTTTTATAATTCCATGTATTGTTTTTCCTAAGTATTTTTCATTTCATATACACCTCATATTTATGTGTTTAAGTAGACAATGAAGACACAGAATTCTGAAAATTAATGTCCCTCATAGAGAATTATTTTTGAGGTATTTTGCCATAGCAGATAGGTTCTCATTTAAACATTTAAGGCTGAAGTGATTTGCATTTCTATAAAATACCGTGTTTCCCGAAAATAAGACCAAATCTTATATTAATTTTTGCTCCAAAAGACACTTTAGGGCTTATTTTCCGGTTATGTCTTATTTTGGGGGAAATACGGAACAAAATGCGGACGATCTTAATTGGGGCTTATTTTGGGGGTAGAGTTTATATTACGAGCATCCTGAAAAATCATGCAAAGGTTTATTTTCCGGTTAGGTCTTATTTTCAGGGAAACAGGGTATATACTTTAATTGGTATTAGAGGGTTCCCAGCACTATTCTTCTTGCTCTATACATTTTCTATGTAATTGAGTGAAGAAATTAATGCACATATTTTGCCTATTTTTTTAGCTATAGTGATCCAGCATTTTATGAAGAATGCAAGGCTGAGTATTTGAAAGCCAGGGAAGAATACAGGGCAGCACAAGATGTTCCTCATCAGAAACATTCTACTAGCACCTAGGCAAGTTGTATGGCTGACATTTTAAACCTGAACTTATATAAGCAGTCTAAATCTCTCAAAATAAAATGAAACTAAAATACAAAAATCCTAAAGAAGCTAATCAACTCTGGGTATTCAGTTTGGTACATCAGTAGTAATTCCTCAGTTCATTTAAACATGCAGCTCTGCCACAACACTGTTAAATCACTGTTTATACCTATTTTTCAGGACACCTCAAAATAAATCTCCATCTTTTATTCTTATTTATTTGGACAATACAAATTTAACAATATTTAAAATATGATAGAACGTAGTTCTTTGGGAAGGAAAGTGTGTGCTGATTTCCAGTGGTTATTTTTTAATGTTAATGGCATTCCACTTTTGTCTACAACAAGTGAACTATTTGATTGCACAATTAATATCTGCAAGTAACAAAGGAGAGGCTCTTTGCAAGATTTCTTCCCTCTCAAACCCTCATAGGGTTTGGTTTGCCAAGTGAATGTCCTCCAGAGGATGATATATCTGAACTGAATGCCGATCTTTCAGATCCTCACTTTAGGAGAAATTCCACACAAAATTTTTAAAATAGAATTGCTTAAGAAAAGTTCCTATAGATTGCCACCTGATGGATGTTAGATATATGAAGAATATAATCCTCATTTTGAAATCCCAACCCATCTAATAATCACTGAATTTGAGAAGGCTGCTGTAAAGCTTTTAGGAAGGGAAATGAATGGTTCAAAAAAAAGTGAATACAGGTAGTCCCTGATGTAACAAGTTAGTTTAGTGACCGTTAAAAATCGTAACAGCACTAAAAAGTGACTTATGAATGTTTTTCATACTTACTACCATTGCAGCATCTCCATGGTTACATAATCAAAATTCATATCCTTGGCAACTGACTCCTATTTATGACAATTGTGGTGTCCCAGTGTCATGTGATCACCTTTTGCAAACTTCTGACAAGTAGTAAATGGGGAAGTCAAATTCATTTAACAACCATGTTACTAACTTAACAACTATAGTGATTCACTTAACAACTGTGACAAGAAAGGTAGTAAAATAGAGCAAAACTCACTTAAAAACTGTCTCACTTAGCAACATAACGTTTGGGCTCAATTGTTGCCATACATTGAGGACTACGATACAAATTGTTAAAGATGAAAAATAAGCCGTTCTGCTAATCTTTCTGTTATATGTATCAGTAAATTATATCTCTTAAGAAGAAAACATGTACTATTGTACAGGAATAATACAATTCAGTCTGTATCCTTACTGTGATTGTAAGTGTATAGTGCCTTTGACTGATTAGTGTAAGTTACACATGGAATAATGGGCTGTTGAATACCAAACTGTGTTTTGCTTTTAAGGCTGTACTGCTTTTATTATTGAGACATTTTTGTACATGGAAAACAGATTTCTCATTGACTTTTGCAGTGGGGATTGTTACTTTATCTTCTAATCCCTGGTTGGTTAAACCGTAACAAGAAACCTGGGCTTGTATTTTTGTTACTTTGCATAAAGATTCTAAAATATTATTCCAAGCAACACTCCTGTTTCAAAAAAGTAGAGGTAGAACCCTAGACTACAGTCTTCCTTATATTCAGAATTTCAGTACATTCTGAATAAGGACTTTTTTTCCAGACTGCTCTATCATTAGATACTTTTCAGTAGTTTTATTCCCATGGTTTTTTTTTTCATTTCAATCAGAACAAGTGCTCATTTTCAAAAGAAAAAAATAATTGTGGAAGAATCCTATGACACTCCAGGTATTGTTAGACTATAACTTCCGTTATTCCTGACCACTATGCTAGGGAAAATAATTTCCTTAGAGAAATGATGTAAAAATAAATAATAAAAGAAAATAGAGAGCTAAAAATCCACTATTTCTGGTTATAAATGCTGGAAATTTCAGAAGATGTAATGTTATCTTTGCATTTAATCAAACAATTACTAAGAATTCATATATTAGTCATATATTATAATTTATTGTTTGTGCAATATTTCCCATTGTTGTTTTTGTGGTACAGTTATATTTAGGGAAATAAATTTTGGTCCATTTGCAGAGCGTGGATTTGTGAGAAGATTTAAAATCCGACATTTGAAGAGTGAAGACAGTGTCAACATCATTTTACATCTGATATTCATCAATTCTACCTTCAAATTGTACAGTATTATGGTGTTAGGATATTATTTTTTTGAGATGCAAAGAAATAGAACTGAATATCCTGTCAAAGAATAGATAAAGATTATAAAATAGGTGATGTGGAAAGCTGAGACAAAAGCGGGTAACAGAATTATGCTCACAGGTTGAGCTTTATAATGTGGGGCTATTCTAATGGCATCAAATAAAAAAAAAATGTTTCTCTATTTAACTGCGTATGCAACTCGTTTCAAATACATGGTTAAAATGATTCTCAGGGAATTTACTCTCATCCAATATATATGAAAATAAAGCTTCATGAATTTTAGCATTTTGCTTTTCCCCCCTAACGTGAAGAACATATCACAAAATATATTGTATCACTTATGTCATATTAAATAAGTGGTATGTAATGACTCATCTCAAAATTAACTGAAATTTAACTGATTTTTCATTTTTTGTATTTTTTCCTCATTTCATTTGCAGAGAAATATATTGCACACTACAGAATATTTCCAGCTTTCACATTATTTTATAATGATCAGCTGATTGAGTTTCTATATATAAAATAGATGGTCCCTTTTTTTTCATGATATCTGAAATAAAGAGCTAGGGCAGCAAATGATTAATCAGTAAAGAATATTGAGGTGTAAAATGTTATGATTTTGGAACGTGCTCTCTTAACTACTCTTTGAGTTTGGTGTCCATGAAAAACAAAACACAATCCCATTCTGAGTCCTACAGTTAGGCTTTTATGACTTCTGATTTGGCTGCTTTTTTCACTTTTCTAACCAGTGCAACAGAGGTAAGTCAAGTCCCTGTTGCTATCAGTTTTAGCCAGGATGAATATGGCAGTGAAGTGTTGAAAGAATATTTACCGTAAACAACATGGTCAGACAAAAGTCTGCCTGGAAAATTGCCTTTCTCTGAATTTTGCTATGGGAAAGTCCATGATTGGGTAGATTCCATGAATATTGTACTGCAGTTTACTTTGCAAGCAGTTTTGGGTGTGTATACACACGCATGTGCATTTGCTGAAGATATAAAGAGTGCTAATCTTTGATTGACCTGCTGAACATTTTGATGTGCATGTGCAGTCTGTTAGTTCCAGAGTTCTGCTATAATTTCATGCAATTAAGCATCAGCAGGTTATAAGTAAAAAAAATTAGACAGCTTACAGAAATTGAGCCACAGGGCTTTAAAAACAAGGAAAAAATTCTGGTCTCCTTTTAATGCTAATGCAGTCATTTAGATCAGGAGTCTCCATCCTTGGGCCGCATTCCACTATCAGGCTGTGTTGTGATCAAACCAGGCTATGCAAGTGGGTGAGCGAGCACACACACAGCTCCACTTGCACAAGTGGTGGGTGCTCATGCTCATGCATGAAGCTCCATTTGTGTGAGCAGTGGGTGTTTGTGCTTGTGAATGAAGCTCACCCTTGTAAGTGCAAATGGAGTTGCACATGCTCATGTGTGCACTTGCTGCTCACATGGAACTATCACCTCTCCCCCATCCATCAGTCCAAGCCGGAAAGGTTGGGACCGCTGTTTTAAATCATATCATATGGTGTTCTAAGTAGATTTTTAGTAGAAGACCTAAAAGAACTATCCTGTTGTTTCATACAACAATTTTTAACAATTTTTAAAATAAGTGTTCTGCAGTTTGGGTTGTAACATTTAACACAGTGTATCCCCAACCTACCTTTGTAGCTACGGAATAAAAAATAAGGGAATAACTGATCTTTAATTCCAATTATTACTTATGGCAGAAACACTAGAAACTCTCATTCCAAGAGCATATTGGCAGCTCAAAATAGTTTTTAAATGGTGCTATTTGCATGAAGCTTGAAAGAAAACGTATTATTTTCATTAGCACGAGTAAGAATAATAGATTTAAGAAGCAAACTCTGATTAAATCTACCTATAAGCACTTCAGATTCACAATTTCATGAATGCTTCATTATATACACCCTTCATGACTTTGAACTCAGTTTTTAACGATGGTAGCAAGAATCAAAAAGTGACTATTTCTCAGATCAAAAACATGTTTATTTTCTATGAATTAGCCATCTAGAATTAGCCATCATTTAAGAAAATACATTAATATAGGCTTTCAAGGGTTCTGCTTCAAGGAGTTTAAGAGATTAAAACATTATTTCAGTGTATCAGAGCAGCTCATAAAACACAACAGCCCTGATTAGAAATGGTTCACCCAGTCTCTGATATTTAATACTGAAGTTATATTTGCTTTTTTTCCACTTCCTTTTCTAATGTATTCTACTTTGATCTCTTTAAAAATATAAATTTTAAGTAAGATTATATTATTTTAAATATATAAATCAAATAATCAAATATTAGCGTCAACTTAAAGCCTTTCTACCCCAAGAATATCTTGATTTGAAAGGGAAAGAGAATGCTATATTCCTAAACTGAAGGAAGTTTATACATTTCTAATTATAACAATGAAACCTACTCCAGGATTTGTTTTCTACTCATTTACAGAATTTGGCCAGAATCAGAATTTGCTCTAATTTAGGATTCTAATTAGTATAGGTGAATATACAGCTCAGAGCATTCAATTTTTTTTAAAAAAAAGTTTCTACCAATTTGCACACAATTGTTTCAAACAAAAATAACTTATTTAAAAACATGGCTGTATCCTCAATGCATTGTTAAAAACATGAAGCAGCTTGGCATGTTGAATAATGGTAACTTATTCAAGGATCTGTAATCCAAAAAAGCAGTCCTGAAAACATCAGAGCTATGCAGCCACATGAGAAATGGTTGCTGCTACTTTGTTATTACACAGGTAGTTGGTTCTATCAGCTGAGATCAGTGGGTTAGATTTATTATATGCATATTGGGGCTTGTTCTATTACTCTACAAGAGGATTGTACTCCCTTGAGTCAGTTATGTTCATTGGTCAAAATAAATTCCTGCATCTGACACCATTTCTATTAATCACAGACAAGGTAGGATATGTGAACAAGACGAGACTTTAAAAAAATCTCATGAACATTATTTAGGTATGCCATTCATTAATGCAGGAAAAAAACTCCACACTTTCATTTCCCTCCACAGATTATATTCTCTTTAGTAATGACAAGGAAGAAAGCATCAGTACTGAATTATACAAAATGCAATGCAAAGAAAGGGAAGGGAAGGGAAGATAACGCTGATATGGTTGTGCTGCTCATCTGCACAACCACATGGGAAGTTTTTATCTTTCAGAAACATACAATTATTTCTTCCACTATAGATTTTACTTTTCTCTATTCATGTTTCAAATACACATTCAGAAACAAATGGGAACTGGCAGTATACATGAATTTGTACATGTGGAAATGACCAGATGAGATTTGAGCAATGAAGTAAACAAAACTTGCAGCTGGTCCATCATTATATTGTTAGATCCTTCCCCCCCCCCCTGCATCTTAAATACCAGATACATAAAACTACTGTTGGAGATCTAACCAATGATATGCTAATAAAAACATCTCTACTGATTTGAGGGTTTAAGAGTTCAACTGAGATTTACTGCTAATAAAATGAGATAGAAAGGATGTAAAATTATTTCAATACATCTTCTTCAGTATAGAATATCAAAAATGTAGAATCACAGAAAGATTACATTATTTGGAATGTTACAGTTCTTCCTGGCTGTATTAAGAAGCCTGGATATTTCACCTCAAAACAATTATTGCATTTTGGACAGGAAATCCTCAATACAGGAAGCAATAAGTATATGATATTATTTGTGAAGTGATGAAATATTTTACTGCAGCATTTAGAAACTTCCATTTTACACTATTTCAATTTTTTTCACTATAGGGTAACGATAAGTTGATAAATTGAAAAAAGGAATGAAAATAATTTCTACACAATTCATTTGCTCCTTTTCCGCATATCATCCATTAATAAAAAACCAGAGACTGCTTCAGAATTGAATATATTAATTACCTGAGCTTAAATCAGAACTTATCCAAAAACTAAGTCCTTCTCATATCTGTCAAAATGTTTGAATGTAACGTACTTTGGAGCAATATTATTCATACCACGTTGCTTCTGTTTTATTTCACAATTTAATACTTTAGAAATCTGCCAATGTGCAATCAGAATATTGAGGATATAACAGATCATTCACCATATTCTTTTGAATTCATTGTTTTTCAAGTTTAGATAACAGGGAAAATCTCATCCAACTTGAAAGTTCATTTTACACCTCCCCATTACTTATTTTCTATTAACAAATACAAGACGATATTCAGGACTACTTTCAAGTTCCTCCTACTGTTCTTAGCTCTTATGCAAGCAGTTTTGGTTATACTGATCCAAGTTGTTTCCTGGAAAGTTTAAGTGAGTCACTCTGTTTTTCATTTCCCAAAATACTGTTTCACTAGGTTTTGGAGGGCTTGGAAATACCCAAGAATTATCTTCCAGAGAATTTTTTCCATATGAGTTATGTTCCAGAAATGGAGAGTCACATACAGAGCTAAATTTCTCATTAGTACATGGTGAGGAAGATGCAAGATTACTGAAAACATCATCACTTGTTTGAAGTAATCTATTTTTGCATATTGCTCCAGAAGCATCTAAGTGGAGGTTGTTAGTGTCCCTTTCAAGATCTTCAACACACTGAACAGAGGTATAGGATGGCACTGTGGAAAGAATCAAGTTTGTGAATCATTTACACTTAATACAGTTCACATGCTATTAACAGTATCTACTAAATATCTGTTCCTCTAATTGCAGATTTATCTCTTGCTGCTATGAGACTGTAGGAAGCTTGTTCTTCCTTTGATTAGCTCTCATATTTATTCTTACTCAACCTGTACTATATGGGCTAATCCAGCAGGGATGGCCTTTTTAACTTTTAACACACCAGGGGAGTAACATGAGCTAACTCTTTCCCCAAACTTTTAACACTAAGCCCTGTGCTTCCTTAAAACAAGCAATCAGAGAGAATCTTTCAACAAAGTATATGAGATAATACAGGCAGCAGACTGGTTTTGGCCCTGTACATTTCCTTAAATTCATTTTTAAGTGCAACTTTCATTTTCACCTTATGACCACATCAGCGTGGACCAATTAAACATACATATTTGATTTGGCTTCCATTCACGCAAAAACAGATGACAATTTGTATTCAAGTGCTTTTCAATGTTGGAAAAAAGATTGTGACTTAAGGATTTTGAGGATACAAAAAATTTCCTGAGCAGTCAAGTATTTTCCATTTAAAAACAAGCTTGGAATCACACTTTCTCTGTAGAAATATTGTCTATAAAATGAAGCTTAAGATTAACAAATTACCATAGTAAAAATGCAATACATAATAGATTTTTCTTTTTATATTCTTAAAAAGTTAGTATTTGTGTAAAAGTACATTTGAAAACTGAAGAGTTTAAAAATATAAAATAGTTGCAATAAAAGGTCAAATATAACTCACACCTCAGCCTTGTACAATTAACATCTTATTGAGGGGGGGAAAGTGACAAGAGAATACAGCATAAAAGGAAAGGCTCATCAGCAATACATTTATATGTGAAGTTAACCAGTTAGAGAAAGAAAGTAGATTGGAATTACAATAAAAAATTAGGCTTATCAGCCTAAATTGATGCAATTGAGTTAAGATGTAGTAAGAAGCTGCATTTTAAAATGATGTAGTATTGTTCTACATTTTCTTTTCAGATTTTTGATTGTGCAAACCTAAACTTGCCTTTCTTAGTTGTAGATGGAATCAGTTTCTTTAGCATCTCAGCTTGCACTTCAGTCACCAGATGCAAATTAGACATCTCCCTCTTCAGTTCCCTGTATACCTGCTGAACACGTTCACTAAAACACATTTTAAAAGTTTAAAACAGATAAACTTTCACAACAAAAGTAATGATTCAAAGAACAAAAGGAAAGCTGCAATAGAGCTTGCTATAAAAGACTAAGTTCTAACTCCTGAATTTATACAAAATATACTTTTGATTAATTGGTTCAACAAAAATACTGCTGTGAGGCAAGAGATGAAGAGAAAATTACAGCTGATTGAATCAGACAGCTTCAGCATATGAATGCAAAAAAAATGTTCATGTAATTCTTAGTTTATAAATATTTATTCAGTGACCATTCAATATTGCAACAGTGCTGAACAAATCATACTTAAGACTTGTCCTCAAGAGTTCCAGTCATTGCAGCATCCCCATGGTTGCATGACTGCAATTCAGGTATCCAGCTCACAATTACAACATTGTAGCAAGCCATGGTCACATGGTCACAATTTCCAACCAGCTTTGCACAAATAAAGTCAATGGAGAAGCTAGCAGAAATTCAAAAGTCACATGAGGTCCTTACTTAGCAGCAGCAATCAGGCCTACTGGAATTACTAAACAATAGCAACTTGGGTGCAATTGCCACTGTAAGCCAAAGACTATCTATATTAATAATGGCTCCCTACCAGTGCTTATCCGCATCTTTTTAATGTATTTTAATTCTGTCTTTGGCGCTGATAGCCTTCGCTCAACAATCTCATTTTAAGATACATATGCACACTTATTTGCTCATCCTGAACCAACCCAAATGGCTTCATTGGGCAATCTCTAGTTCTAAATTTATAGAAAAAAATAATAATTTGCTACTTACCACCCTCTATCACTGATCTCTTATATCCTGAGAATGACCTATAAAATATAAGACTTTTTCCTCTCTTTTTTTTTACTGACTCAGATCTGACTTCTGGTGACTAAATAAATAAGTCTATGCAGTTTTCTAGGCCCCGTTTATAGAAGTGGTTTGCCACTGCATTGTTGCAAGGACTGAAGGGAATGACTGGCCCCAAGTCACCCACTTGACTTCCAAACATAAGCAGGTCACATGTCCATGTTCCTAGTCCAGTGGTGGCAAACCTATGGCACGCATGTCAAAGGCAGCACTCAGAGCCCTTTCCGTGGGCACGCGCGCTGTTGCCCCAGCAGAGTTCGCCAGAGTAGTGAGCATGTGGCATTTGGAAGCGACAGGGCAGGAAGTGAGCGAGCAAGCAATGTTGGCCCCCCAGGAGTGCCCCAGAGATGGTGAAGGACTGGCCCCCACTACCCTGGCCCCAGCCACGCTCACTCAGTCTGCCATGACCACTGCAGCCACGTCCACCCAGTGAGTCACACCCTCCGCCCCCCCCCCCCAAAGGCACCACCATCCTGATGCAGCTCTGGCACTTTGCGATAAACAAGTGGGTTTTGGGTTGCAGTTTGGGCACTCAGTCTCTAAAAGGTTCTCCATCACTGTCCTAGTCCAATACTTAACCTCTAGAAAAAAAATATACAAATGTATTTCTAATTACTCTCATCTCAACTAAGCATCAGGATTCTTAAATATTTTTTTAGTCTTTCCCTAATAACTGTGGCTTAGCCAAAATTGACTAGCTTTAAGCATCATACAGTCCTTCCTCAAAATTGTGACCTAGCATGTGTAGATAGCTAGTAAAAGAATTAAAAAATGTGGCTAGCTGAAAAGAGTATTGGAGTTTATAGCAATGGTCATGGAGAAAAAACAGACTATGAGTTTAAATTCTAAATTGCAGTTATGGAAGGATGATTCAATCTCCATAAATGCCTATTTCTTGCTATGCAACCACACATGCTTAACTTTTATGTTCCTAGCCTTGTAAGGCAGTAATTCCAGTATCTTCATAGATAATAAAAAACATTAGAGGGCTCTCATTCCAAGCTGATTGAATCCCTGAACAGGAATAATTTCTCTTAAAGCATGGAAATACACCTGAAAATGCCATAATGTTACTTTGAGTGAAAAAAAATGTTTTTATCTCATCTTTACTATTTTTATAAATAACTCAAAGTGGTGAACATACTCCTTCCTCCCATTTTTCTACAATAACAATTAGTTGGTCTTAGAGAAAGTGACTGGCTGAAAATTATCCAACAAGCTTTCATGCCTAAAATGAGATAAGAACTCAATCTTCTGGTTTCTAATCTGTTGCTTTAACCACTAACTTATCCAGAAATTAAGGAATACTAATTCTTGTATTTCTAATGGGAATGATTGTATCTGCCTATCATATCTGAAGAGTCTCTGCATCTCAGAAAACATCTGGTCAACTCATCACTGGGAACTACTTTTGGCAAACATGCTCCTATTCTGTTGCTGTGAAGGATTACACAGATTAAGCAAGCAGTTTGTAGACAAAGAGCAAGTACTGTATACTTTTCATTTAAAAAAAAATTCCTACTAGAGTAGCATTTAGTGCACTGAACTAGTAGTTTTTATAACTTTAAAGATCTACCTTTTTTAAATTAAAGGAATAGACAATGTTTTGCCAAAAGCTGTAGACAGATTTAAGAGCAGAGTTTGGGTAATATAACAAAATACGTGCCACTGCAATCACAAAACAGCCATTTATCAAAACCTAACATCTGTATGAAAGGTAAAAAGCCTTTATTGTTTTTAACAACACCTCTTACTATACACAAAAGCAATGTCACATACTTCGTTAATCACATCAAAATTAATTATTTTGAACCACACAATGTATATGTATCTACTACACAAACATGTATAAAAATGTTAAAATTAAACATTCATAGTTGATCACATACTTTCCTATTACTGAGAAGTGACAAAGATTTTACAAGAATATTAGCAGTTAAATATTGACATCCATATTAAATCAAAGGATACTTGCTGAAACAAACATTTCAAACAAGTTCCTTTAGGTGTGAAAAAAGCTGTAGACTTGTTTTCACAGGTGATATGAATTACAGCTGGTTTTACAATACAAAATGTGTACATCTAATTTGCATAAAAGATTAATACAGAAAAGATGTTTTAAAAAGAAAACTCTAATAATGGATTGATAGCATCACATATCAAATACCTGTTTGGTAAAGAGAAGAGAAAAGCAAAAACATTGGCTAACTAGTTAAATAGCCAAGATTAAGGGACAAACTGAGATAGCAATAGAATGGAAACCAAATATATTTTTACACATCCACTTCCATTTTTTCTGACGCAAGTCACAAATAAAATAACTTCTTGTAATCAAGTCCTATTCCTCCCTCAAGTGGAAAACAAGGAAAATGCATTTGTGAGAACTGAAAATATTAATTCATTGGTTACATTTCTGATGTCTTTTTTTTTATATTTATAGCACTAACTTCTAAAAAAACTGTATAAACAATGTTTTGAAGAAAGGACTAGCAACTGAATTCCAACCTGCAATAACTACCCCCATAATGTTCCTTATTTAGAAAAATATACTAGCACTAGAACAGGTTTACTTTGTCACCATGCCAATTTTTTGTTGTGGATTCATTCATAGTCTTGCAATGAATATTACACAAGCAGCTACTAATGCTAAGAAGTAACTACTGTCAAGAAACAATTTCCTACAGCTTTCTGAAAAAGGCAGTGGTTGAATAAAATGCAACATTAGGCTGTATCTGCATCAAAATGCATTATTTTTTCAAATTTTGGAGCATCTTATATCTTCAACTGCCAGAAACAAAAACAGTACTATAATTGCTAAATAGAGAATGAGTAATGTTGGCTTTATACATATGCGTAAGATATATTTTACTAATTTTAATGGGTGTTTTTTAACACATTTATTATTAAATTTGTATGCTACGCAATTCCGATTTTGGACAACTCATAATAAAAACATTTTTTTAAAAAAATATTCTATCAGAAACAAAAATAAGAATAAAATAATTCCACGCCCCACTCTAATTCCAATATTAAAATCTTATATAGGTAGCTTAGTCATTCAGCAGAGGTAATATCTATGAGAACAATTGTTCATATTATTCATATGGAATACCATCTTAAATAGGATTCTGTTAGGTCAGAAAAAGAGGAAAAGAAAGCACATTTCTTTAGCCTTTCCCTAAAAGCCATTCATCACACTATAGGAGAATTTGCCCTCTATCTCCAGCTAACACGATTACCAGTGTCAGCAGCAAACTCTCATGATATCAAAATGACATATGTACAGTGATGTCATCACACAAATACATAAGTTGTGACATTTTCATGACACTGCCTCATGATTTATTATTCACTATGTTTCTAACAGGGCTGCAACATCCACCTGCAGTAATGATGTTAAGAAGATGTATAATTGCCAACTATGATAAGATCTATATAAAAGTTGAGTGTTATTTTTTTAAGTGACGTCTCAGCAGTAAAGCCAAAAGTAGCGATTATCTTTTTTTAATCACCTGAGAATCACTTTCTAACTAAAACATAAACGATAAGCATTTTAAATACAGTAAATACATTCCTTCAATATGTCTCAAGTAGACACAATTACTATTTGCTATCTGAATTATGGGCTTTTTAAAAAGCTGGCTCTAAAAGCTAGATCACAGGAAAAGATTGGCTTAGATGAAGGGTGTCAAAATTCACAAAACGTCACGTGACGTATCATGACTATTGCGATTTTTTCCATTGCTAGCAATGGGGTAGGTGCAGTTTTGTCAAGACGCATCCGGCCCATGGGCCGGCAGTTTGACACCCCTGGCTTAGATGAAGAAGATGCTAATTGATAACAACTTTCTAAAATATACTTTTCTTCAGCTTGAAATTCTGTATTTTCATCCCAGGATATAACTACCTACATATACTTACATCTTTTTATCTATTCAAAAATACTTCTACTTCAGTTTTTCATTTACAGAACCAAAGCACTGTGTCAGATGCAAGTTTGGTCATATTTAGAATTAACAAGTGAAATCAAGAAGTGGTGCAATTAAATTCTAAATGTAAGTCTAGATCAATCTATTCCAATATTCCAAAATAGCACCCATGGCACCAGTGAATAAAGAGCCAAGTAACTTACGGAAGCCTAACAGTTAAGACATTAGAAATTATTTTGCTTTGCTAGCAAAGAATTTTGCATATTATTTAGATAAATATTTCTCAAGCTATTTACATGTAATATTGGACTGCAATTATCAAAATTCCCAACCACTGTAGCCAAGGAAATGTGCCCAACATACCATATTTCCCCCCAAATAACACCCAGTCTTATATTTTTTTTTGCCTCTAAGAGGCACCAGTTCTTATTTTGGGGGGATGTCTTAAGCACTTACCTTAGAACTGCTGCAGTCAGGCCTCCCACGCTCTGATACCTGTTGAACCACTGCCTGAGTTCTTCTGCGAATGCTTGTGGATGCATGTCTGCTGGCACATCACACTGGTGCCATCACTTGTGGCAGGAGGCGCATGCCTCATCACGCTGATTGCACCAGTGTTGCTGCTCACAGCAGGAGGCCGCATGGCGCATAGTGCCGGTGCCATTGCTCTTGGCAAGAAGCCATGTGGCGTGCAGTGCCAATTGCACTGGTGCCGCTTATCACAGCAGGAGGCTGCATGGTGCATTGTGCATGCAAATGGTGCATGTGAGTGGCGGTACCAGTGCAATAAACCATGCAGCCTGCTGCAAGCAGCAGCATTGCCGCGATCAGTGCAACAAACCATGCGGCCTTCTGCTGGAGCGGCAGCACTGTTGCAATGCACCATGTAGTGTGTGGCTGCAAATGGCCACAGAAGAACTTGGGCAGCAGCGTGACAGATCTCGGGGTGTGGGAGGCCTGGCTGCAGCAGTCCTAATGTAAGTGTATACAGGCGCATGGGGCAGCTCCACCCCCTCACCTTGCCCTAGTTTTATTTTAACACTTGAGCCTCACCGCAAAACTAGGGCTTATATTGGGGCTAAGGCTTATATTAGCCGCATGCGTAAAAATCAAGATTGGGCTTATTTAAGGATCTTATTTTCGGGGAAACACGGTATTAGAAAACCAAAGTTGAGAAAAGCTAATTTTAAAAATGGAGTAAAAAATACCTTCAGAAGAAAGATCTGTCCTATCCTTCATAATAATTTACCAAAATTTCTGAGAGAAGAAAAAGTTACTTATTACAAGATCACTAATAACTGGCCAATTTGAACAGATGGATTGATGATAAGACAATATTTAAAATTGCTCTGTTCCATACAGAAATCAAAATCAACACCTGAAAACCAAAAATGACTGAGTATCAGAGTACAGTGTCTTATATAGCCTGCTCTGCATTTTTGACCAATTATCAAAGACAGCAATGTGTTATGTAAATGTGAGATGCATTACTTGAGTGACATAATTCTTATCCAAAATAATTAATTTTCTTGGACTTCAATAAGCTAGTCAAAGGGGCTTAACTGAAATGCATTAAAAATAAATAAAAGCATACCTATGGATATTTTGCTGTTGGATAAACTCTCCATTTATTAAACTTCCTTGGGATTCAACCTGGAAGGAAGCCAAAACAAAGAGATCCTATTGGCTTTTTAAAGATGTGCCTCACTTGTACAAAGAAAAAAAATAAACCTTTTCCAGACATACCCAAAATGCTTAGTTAATAAAATGTTTTGATTTTTTTTTAATTTGCAGTTGCATTTAACTTCCCTTTCAGAATACAAATCCTATAAAAGTGTCTTATAAATACTATAAACAATTATAAATGCAATAGAATTTTTAAAAAAGAGTAAGCGTGCAAATCCAACCCACATAATAGGAACAGACTTCTGGGCTTTGGATATTCTCAATGAATTGGGATTTAATTTATTAATTTATCATATTTGATTCTTCCATTTGACATATTGAGCTCACAATGCCAAATTAATTATATATTACATATTGTATAAGCATCCAATGCCTAAGAATAGTAGATACGTTGTTTGGATAAGGAAAAGAAAACAGGAAACCACAATTAAAATTGCAATGTTATATTCAGTGATTCGAAAGTAACTTCTAGAAACAAACATTTGAACACTCATGAACTCTAGTGTACTGAAAATTTTTTAAGTTAGATAGAAAAATACTTAATATGTTTTAAATAATTGTTTTTACTGGAATATTGATAAATATTTTGAGACATAATAACTGAATAATGTTTTCTTATCCTATGTAAGTATTAATGAATTATCTGAAAGCATACCATTTTAAATATGCTTTTGTATTTCAGATCCACATGAGGGATATTTGCCTGACCACATTATTCATTATGCATTTTTTAAAAACAGTTCTTCCTGCAGAAAAACAATATTTTAAGAAAATAAATCTTTCCATTTTTTTCTATAGCACAAGTTAATATCTCTAATTCTAATTCAAATGGTCCCAAGTACATTTCCCTAAAACCATATTATTTTGATCATATTAAAACATGCCAGTTCAGACTATGGCTAAATTCACATTTCACGTTAGCCTAGGATTTTTTAACAATCGTTTCTTGAACAAGAAAACAGTTTTGTAGTTCATTCATACTGTTAAGTCAAATTGGATAGAATCACACATTATGTTAAGCCAACCCTCCCCCCTAAATCACAGTATGATTTAGTGAAATTATTTCATTTCTAATCTTTCCAATAACTGGAATCCTCTGGCTTACTTAAATCAATTTTAAAACATGTATGTGGAACCTTGGCTTTAAATATCAAAGTATTTAGAAAAAATACTACTTACTACTAAATTATTACTCCTTCCATTAGCAACTTAAATAAACATCATTGTACAATCAAGATTGCTTATGATACAAGTTAAGATTTAAATTTTAGTTTGATATAATCATTGGGATTCTATGTATGTCATACTCTAGTTCTTCAGTCACAGATAATTTTAGAACTAAGAGTTTATTGAAAAGGATGAGCATGATAAAAATCCGCACTAAAAATGAAACTTAGATTTTCTGAGAAACAACTGGAATAAAAGTTGAAATGAATAGTCCTACTGTAATTAATAGATTCACAAATAAGTGTCATTAATTACATAGTTCAGCAAATTTTAGGCAACAGATTGGAAAATATTTTCTTCCTAAGAGAATTATTAAGCTACTTTTGGCATCTTGCTTTTATCACCATCTAGTGGAGTTCTCAAAATATGCAGTCTAATTTCACCTGGGCAAGAGTAAATTAAAGTACATTTTTAGACCTATCAAAATAATAGTAATTCTAATCATCTTATTACCTAATGCACTAAAATGAACTAAAGATATAAAGAGACAAAGCCTGTTTTTGAGATTATTTAGAAATGTTACCAAAAGTCACATTTTGAAAAACAAAAAATTAGAAGTCTCAAAAAGCATTCATGTACAGTAGTTTACCAAAACCTAGCCATGTAGATTCTATTAAACTCAAAGGCAGAAATTGTACATATCAACATTTAATGTTACCCCTTTATGTACCCTCCTCATAACAGAAATCATAATTCAGAAGTATTTTCCTTACAGATTTTTGCAATTCCTTCCTAAGATGGTTGCATTCTTCTCTCTCTTTTTCCAAATCCAGTTCCAAATTCTGCATTTTCAGCTCACTGTTCAGTCTGTCTATTTCCCAGTTAGATGGGTTAGAATTGAAACTCTTCATCACTGAAAGAAAACAAGACCTTTATTTTGTCAGAATAATCAAATTAGATAATAAAATGGAGCTAAAACTCATTTCTCATATATCTTTCTGTGAGTAGTGATAAATTTGAATCCAATCTTACTTTTTAAGTGTAAAGTTTTTGACCAATCAAGTGAATGTGTTAATAACCTTTAGCAAAGGAATATTCATAGAAATATACTGTAATTGTATATGTTCTCTGATATTAATCTCTAAATAGACACAAAATCTTCAAGTTTGCCCATATATTACCAGTTCAATTTTTTTTAAAAAAAAACTGAATATATTACTTAATAACAAAGTGCATATATTTTACAATATAAAAATCATTGAATCCTCAATAACAATCTCAATCAGTGAATTTTTAATTGGGACTTTGAAAAAGAACAGACTGACATAGCAAATCTACGGAATTATCTAAGGCAGTGGTTCTCAACCTTTCTAATGCCGCGACCCCATAATACAGTTTCCCATGTTGTGGTGACCCCCAACCACTTATACATCACCGGGTGCCAGGGGCGTGACCAAAGAAAAGGGGGAAAAAATGGCGGACAGCCTTGTTTGGCGACCCCTGTGAAATGGTCTTTCGACCCCAAATGGGGTCCCGACCCACAGGTTGAGAACCACTGATCTAAGAGAACAGTTATTTAGTATTAATGAAGGGGTTTTATTTGTTGAGGCTTGAAACTAACATATCAACTGGATAATGATAAGAATTTATTTTATTTATTTTAATCATTTATTTTTACAGGGTGTATAGGCTGTTCTAATAAGCTGACTGATTCTGGGTGACATGCAACTCCCCAATATATATTTGGGATTAAACAAGTGAATCAAAACAACATATTGTAATAGCATAAAACTGAAAGAAATACAAAATCAGTTCAGATTTAGGAGTAATAATTAGAGCAAACCACCCCCATGGCTTGGTAAAACAGGCAAATCTGAATGTCAGGGAGATATTATTCCATGGAAAGGAAGTTAACAACTAAGTATCTGTGGTTCCATGGTCCATGAAGACTGCCATCTCTAACCGATGAAACATATAAACAGCCTGCCATACTAGATCTTATCAAACAGGCAAATATTGCTGGGATAAGAATGAAGCTTTTCAGCATACTTTTAATGTATCACTCCTCCTTATTTATTTTTGGATGTTCTGGGTATTTGAATACTACAGTCTCTTTTTTCTCTTTTCTAATTAATGATTGCAATAATGTTATTTGAATTTCAAATACTGCTGGGAGAAGAGTCCTGTAGATACTAGGCTCGTACCACATTCATCCAGGTATTCAACAACTTCACTTAGTCAGGAGTCAAGATGTAAAGTTGGGTATTATCAGCATACTATTATATGCGTGTTTATTATTATATCAGCAGTAAGATTTTTCAGCTAAGTCTAGAAAAAAATATAGTTCCTTGAAGGGGACTAACCTCATCTACCTTAAGAGAAAAAAATATAATTATTACTGAAAAAGTGTTTTTTCCCCCCACAAAACTTTTCATCAGCCAGATTTGGTTTCTAAGGCATAGTGTTTGAATTAGTAGTTTCTTCTAAAACTTCAAATACTATAGTATAAACAAGAATTAAGCAATATTTAGGTCTGACACTGGCTCTGTTCTAATCAAGAAAACAAGGTATGATTTCCAGAAGTGTTAGTAGCTTTTGGAAGTGGGATAGTCTTCAGCATAGGATCTCTAGCTTGGGTACTGGAGATGTGCTTAGCTAATTAAATTATTATTTTGACAGCCAAGTTCAGAAAAGGTGCTGGGTAAACAGTGACTTCATTGCCTGAAATCACTTTAATTTGTCTTCTTCTGAGTTTCTGATGTCAACATATTTTTGGATGAAGCTATCAAAACGTCTGGGGTGAGGCATCATAAAGTAGAGAAGCGCAAAATGTTTCAAGATCAAAACAACATTGTTTAGACATTGGAGTAGTCTACAACAAAATCAGAATAGAATATATTGGGTGAAATATTTCATAATTTTATCAGCTATATATGGGTATCACCTAATTGTATATTTCCATGATACATGTAAAGTTATGGTAGCATTAAGTGATGCAGAGATGCAACAATGGAATTTTCCTGGTGAATAAGCAGAATCTCAATCCAAGAAACAAAGGCTAGAATAAATGGTTCTTTTGATCAAATTAACAGAGTCATACTGTGCTTGAGAAGACTATACTCCCCCACACAAATCTCAATAAGAAGTCTGCAATATTAGGATGTCACTGATCCAAGCCAAGGCTGTCATAAAAAAAAATTAAGCTGTCTCTGAAGCATGAATAGATGTCCTAGCCTCAGTTCATCTGATGAGAAAGAACGAGTTCAGTGAGCCACACTGAGATTATTACTGAATTATATTGCTCCTAATTTTGAATCTGCCTTTATAGATGATTCAGCAACTACAATTAGATCAAAATATAACCATAAGATTGCAGAACTGGGATATATCATCATTAACATCTTGCTTGCTTGTTGCCAACTGTAAAATTAACCCAATTTATTTCCAGGCTCAACTCAAAAGTCCTTGTTTTGATTAATAAAACAAAGTGGCTTAGAGATGTAGTATCTCAAGTTTCCTTATCTTTACATAGGTACAGAAAGAATAAGTCCAATTCTTTATGTATAGATGGCCTACTTAGAATTGGTTCTTGTTTACAGAATTCTCTCTCCAGTGAGATGGGCACATACCAGCTAGGATGTTACTCTTGGACTAACTCTAAGACTTGTTTCTAAGTTTTTATAACAAAAGAAATGTTTTGCACTAAATTCTTACATGTTCTGAAATTGCTCCAAGATGCATACTTTGTTATTATTTGTTGGATTTATATCCTGTGAGTTTTCATTGCTGATGTTTGAAGTTGGGTCTCTTAAGTCTTAATCAATATCTTTCAATATCTTAATCACTACTGAACATTATACTACACCAGAAATAACAATGCCTTAGTTACATAAAAAAATATATTAATTAAAAAAAAAGATTTCAGGTCACAGCACTTGGCATATATGGATACTGTTATATACTCAGACAAAGTGCACCTTGTTGAGTTTCCACTTCGGTTCTTAGCTGTAAGAGTTCTACTTCTTTAGACTGCAACTGCTCATTCAAGATTTTCACATATTCTGTATTCTCTTTCATCTAATTTGAGAAATATAGAAATTGTCAGGACTTTATCATTATTCTAGTTGAAGTCTGAGTCTAAAGATCAGTTGGTACTTCATAAAAATCTGGCCAAATTACTGCGCTACTTTTACTGTTTCAAAAGCCCTACCAATTGAAAGAAATAGCATGTGAGTACTTTTTATGCACCCTGAAAATATTGTTTTGCTTTTAGAGAGCAGAAGAAAAATCTTGTTAATTGCTAATTAATAATCAATTAATTAAATAATACATCAAACTCAACTTAGCTAGCTGGCATGGTTTCCAAACTGATCACCAGCTTTTCATTCAATCTATTTTTCATCCTACAAAGTTTCTGCACTCCACTTAATTTTTAAAAAACATATATAAAGTAGTCCTCAACTTACCACCACAATTTCTGTTACTAGATGAGATATTTGTGAGTTTTGCCCCATTTTATGACCTTTCTTGCTATAGTTGTTAAGTGAATCACTGCAGTTGTTAGTAACATGATTGTTAAGTGAATCTGGCTTCCCCATTGACTTTACTTGTTAGAAGGTGACAAGAGGTGATCACCTGACCCCAGGACATTGCAATTGTCAGAAATATGAGTCAGATGCCAAGCATCTAAATTTTGATCACGTGACCATGGGGATGCTGCAATAGTTGTCATAAATCACTTTTGTCAGTGCCATTGAAACTTCAAACGGTCACTAATTGAACTGTTGTAAATCGAGGACTACCTATAGTCATTTGTACTGAATCACTGGAGCTTTGACAACTATGCTTTTATGTGAATTTCACTTTCATTCATTCAAACAGCAAATTCAGACATTTAATAACAGAACAAGGAAACAAATGGGATCACTGAAAAAAAGAGAAAATATCAATAAAACTGGATGCAGAAATTCAATATTTTTAAAAATCCAGCAATGATTTAAGCCACACATTAGTATTCCTTAATTGTTCTTTTGATATTAAAAAAGGATATACACTCATTTTAAACCCATACATAGAGATGAAGTTAGTGCGTATCTTTCCTAAATCATATTCAATGTCTTCAGTAATCCAAACTTAATTTTCTCCATAATGTTAAAATATTTTTTTACATGAGGTTCATGCAACATTCTTATTTTCTTTTATGCTACTCCAAAACATACCGTTTTATCCAGCTGACTTTTTAGATTATCTCGTTCAATACAAGATTCCCGATATGCTTGATAAGCCTTGTTAACTTGTTCACGACCCACAGAACTTGTTGCTTCTTCCAAATGGGATTCAAGAAGCTAAAAGATTACAAGATGTGCCTTAATTATTATTTAAACACTTTCAAATATTTGTTTAATGTTAAACCAAGTGAATTACCTTAGACTCAGCCATAAGTATTGGGTAATGACTGCCAAGTACTGAATGAATCTGTTTCACATGTGCTTAATTACTTTACACATTACTTAAAATAAAAGCTAGTTTTTTAAAAAAAAAACATAAGTTACTAATGTTAATAATGTTGAAAGATATAATCTTGAAAGAAAGCATATATTGCTAAAAATACTTGCCTTTTCTTCTAACAATCTTACTCTTTTCTTTAAGAAAGAATTTTCTCTTTCTGTCTCTTTCAGACGCTTTTTAATATCTTCATAAGCAGTGACAAGGGCAAAATGTGAAGCAACTGATTCTTCTCCTGAAAACACTGGAATAGGAAATTGTCCATCTTGTCTGTAATGAGTGTCTGCTTTTTCATGGTTCAAGATATCAATGTCATCCTCAGCTAGTTCTTCCATGATAGCTAAATAAAAATAATCATAACATTGTTAACCATCCAATATGCACATATATACATACGTACATGGCATTTGTTGGATTTTTGCAATTCTGACAAAATATTGGGCTATATCCAGTCATGTTTGAATTGTTTTCCATAGAACAACACAAATTCCTCTTAATCTTCTATCCTTCCTGCTACTCACACTTCTACCATCTGTTTTTGCAGGCCTTCCAACATACTGGAGAAGAATTAGAAAGGGCTGAGGTTCATCTGTTCTTTGCTTCCATGCCATTCTTTTAAAGTACAGATGTAGCTGAACCTAAGCAACTTTCCAAAAAGGTGCTTTTTCCTAAAATTTCTTCTTAAAGATGGCTATTTTGGAAAGAAAGAGCACACCTTGGGATGTCAATGTTCTGTTGAATTTTCATTTTAAGATAATATGTTTATTTATCATCTCATTTTACATTTCAGTATTGCAAAGTATTTGCAAAGTATATAACCAGAACAAGTGAAGTAAAATATCTATTCAACAAAAAAAATCCACTTAAAAGCTAGCCCCACTAAAAAGTATCATTACAAAAGTAACCAAAATAGAGCTGTTTCAGTCAGCTTTAGCTGGAGTATTGGATAAAGGCATTTCATCCAAAAGTTTCAAGCAGAGATTTACAGAAGTTGCTGACATTTTCCCCTTTGAATAAGTTATATCAATTTTAGTTTAGCATCAGTTCTTGTCTTAAATTTTAGATATATTGTTTGCTTTCAGATATTAATTGAGATAGCTGGTGAGGACTCAGACTTTGTGAAGAGCATTTATAAAAAGGAATATTATAGGTACCTAAAAGTGGTCCTTTCAGACAAAAGATACAAATCAAAGAGTTATATTTGAAAATACATTTTTAGGAAGAGGATTCTACATAATGAAACATTTAAACTTGCATTGTAACAGGAAGGGCAAGTACCAGACAGGTAGGTGGGAGAAGAACCGGTATCTTCAAATTTTTATAGAAAAATATAAACTTGTTAGAAGATAATTTGTCTTTATGTAATCCCAGAGTGTAAATCAAATCTTGAATATATTCATCTATTTCTAATTGTTTAACTTTCAAATAAGTTTTTCCATTTCTCCAGCCTCAAATCTTTTTCAACAAATATAATACATTAATTATTTTTAAAGTTGTTCTTCTCATTATTTCAATGAAAAGGGGTTTCCAGTTTGCCATCGGCGCCTGCGGATGCATGGAGGTGAACTCAGTCTTAAGCGTCCGATTTCATCCCACTGAGGGACCCTGGAAAGGATTGAAAGTCACCCTGTAGAGTGACGAGTGAGGAGGGGATCCCCGCTTGATTGCGGAAGGGCAGCAGGCCTTCCACTTGATCCAGAGCAGCTCTCCAAACTGACAGGGGAAAGACCGGCCATAGTAATATGGCTCATCATTAAGCTGTTGACAGCCGAAATCAAAATTACTACCAAGCACCTTTAAAATAATGCGGATGAAACTGGGTGAGATCTGATCTTCTCTTTAAGACTCTAAATTTCTTTCCTGCAAAAGCTGCCCTAAGTACAGTATTTGTCCCCATAAAGAGAGAGGGAAGGGAATTCCTGCCTCACCCTCTAACAGCAGCGGCGACAGACTACCCAGGGGAAACAAAGCAATTATAAAAACAACTTTAATCTAATTGGATGCATATACTTTTGAAATTTGGGGATTTAAAAGTTTTCTTATTCCTATTTCTACTGGATATGCTGATTTTTATCTAAAAACAAAAGAAATAAACTTTGAAAAACTAATATAAAAATGGGGACTTAAAACGTTTTAAATGGATCGGTGACATCTTGTGGCGAAGTATGGTATTATAACTTGTTATTGACTAAAAGAGACTTGGTTTGAAGCCTAGAATTTAGAAAAAACTCTTTGACCTTGTCATATACCACCTGTGAAAAACTCAGCTGCAAAGAAGGAACTGCAGGGTGGCATATCTGGGCTGTTTGAACTATGAAGATAAACCTTTACTGATTTTCAGAGCTGTATGTGGGAAATTGTTTTCCTATTTCCTTACATGAAAAGCATCTGTTATTATACAAGATGATGGAATACTTTGGACTATAAATTCTTACTTGGCAAACAATTTCCACTATAAAGACTACCTACAACACATTCCGTACCTAGATATAATAAACAAAAAACTATTTTTAACGTTTGATTTTAAAATTTTCAACTTAATACAACATCAAGAGAATATGGATGAAGATCAGGAAAAAGTCCTTTTTATGCTGAAATCAATACACGAAACCATTCTTTCAGCGTGTAACAAAATAAGAGGCAACATAAAGAAACAAGATGGCAGCTTAGATATACAAACCCAGATCTTGACTACAACCAAAGAACTAACAATGCAGCAAGTAAGAGGATAAGTAGAACAACTAAATACTAAGATAGAAGATCCAACTGACCAACAGATCCAGCCAACGGGAAAATTAGAAAAGAGAGTGACAACACTGAAAATGGAAAAGACTTTTTATATAAATCAGAAGAAATTTGAGGAAAAGGAAGAAGAAAAGATTGAATTGAAGATAAATTTACCAGGACAATTATGGGAAACTGGAGTAATAGGGAGGAGATTAAATGAATATAATTGGGCTAGTCCTTCCAAAAAAACTGTAATTAAATGGTCTTTCTTATTTCAAATAATACATATAATAATAGAGAGAGAACTGTTTGAGGATTCAGAAGTACTGACATGGAAAGTTAGTTGGCAAAAGAAAAAAGCCAGAGTAAGGCTGAAAGAAACTAGGGCAGTGATGGCGAACCTATGGCAAGGGTGCCAGAGGCGGCACTCAGAGCCCTCTCTGTGGGCACGCGCGCCATCGTCCCAGTCCTAGGCCTTCAGCTGGGTTTTATAAAACCTTTTCGCTTTAGGCCTCCATCGCCGTGTGCAAAAAAAAAAAAAAGGTTCAATCAATCAGTCAATTTAAACTTCTCGCGGGGAAAAAAAGATCTTGCAAAGTTGGAATTGATTGAACATTTTAGTCCCACCCAGTCTGCCATTACCACCGCAGCCACGCCCACCCACCAGGCAACACCCACCCAATGGACCACACCCACCCAGCACCCGACGATGCATAAGTGGGTTTTGGGTTGCAGTTTGGGCACTCGGTCTCTAAAAGGTTCGCCATCACTGAACTAGGGTTTTGATCTAGTAGAGGGGATTTTATATTATTGATTAGTGGATTGAATATGGTGGAAAATAGATAATTTTTAGAAAATGAAGTAACATTATAATTGAATAGGTAAGATGTGTAATAAAATTAATAGACTTTTGGTTTAATATGGTGAAAAATAGATAACTTTTAGAAAATAGAATAAGATTATATGCAAATAGACAAGATGTGTATTTAGAATTTTAGATTTTGTTATAAAAAGGGAAAAATGTAGAATTGAGAAGGGAAACTCTGGTCGCCTAAAGCTTGGAAATTATAATATACCAAATGTTAATTTGAATATTGAGGGGAAATTAAAGCTGAGAAAAAACAGTAACAGGACTTTAATAGTATATAAGGATTGAATGCAAACACAATTAAGATATGTATAAGCTAAAAACTATTGATAAATGTAACAAAAGTGGTTTTACTTAGTTGATAACAGTAAGAACTATATTAGCTCAATATGAGATAGTAGATATTAAGGGGAAAAGTGAGGAAATATTTGATGTTGTAATATTTGATTTGTGCTAAAGATTTATGTATGATATTGAATTATTAACTACCCAGCCACCATGTTGTTTTTTAAATATTTAATTGTAAAATTAGAAAACTAATATTATATAAAAAAGAAACCCAAGGAGGCATAGAAGAGCATATGGAATATACAAACTAAAAAAGCATCTTAGTAACTCCTGAGTCTTCCTATGTAACAGTGGAACTTAAAAGAACTAGGGTGGATAATAATCGATTATTTTTTTATTTTAAAAAATCAGAATTTTTTATTTAAATCAGATATTTTTTATTTTTATCAAATTTATTTTAATAAAATACTTTTGGATTAAAATCTATCTAAATATAGTTTTTTTTATTTAGGATATATTAATAATTTAGTTTATTCAGCATGGAGCTTAGTTATGTAGCATGGAGCTTAGCTATGTAGCATGAGGCTGTATAGTCCGCAATATTTATATTTTTGATAAATTTATTCAATCAATCCAAGCTCTGCAAGCTGAGATAACATGCACTGCATTAATGCATTCACACAATTTCACAATAACCATGAGATAAATCATAAAATAAAGTTCAGGAATATTCCTTTATCCCATTGTTTTGCAAATCTATGTAAAATACAAACTCTATGATTGTTTGAAGAGAAAGCATCTGTACCAGACTCTAAGTGTTTTAATTAAATAAAAGTTCTGATATCACTGTTTTACTAACCTGACAGCTTATTATTCTAAATAGGAAACCTTTATTTTGTTTGCAAATAGTTAATATTAAAGATTCTAACTACCAGCAAGAATGAGTCCTTACATTTAAAGAGCATCTGTCATTTCAGATCCATCATGGCAGTGCCTGTTAACGGGCATCCACTCACCTGCTGCCCGTTATGTCACTCATCTTGTTGTGTCACTGCCTTATCACCAGCCATCCCATTAAAGTGAGTGGGATGTCACCTGTGGGTCAGAGGAAAATCCGCTGTGGGACAGATGACAGTTGCTCTTTAAAAATTATGATTTAAATCAAGTTAATTTAAATTAAGCCTTTTTACTAGTGATTTAAATCAAATCCATCCTGAAAAGAACCAAAGTTAGATTTAAAATATTTAAAAAATAATTAGGGCAGGAGTCAATTAAATTGTCTTAACTCATTAAAAGATCAAATTTCAGAACAACACATATGTTGAAGCATTTAGATCAGCGGTTCTCAACCTGTGGGTTGCGACCCCATTTGGGGTCGAACGACCATTTCACGGGGGTCGCCAAACAACGCAGTCCGCCATTTTTTCCCCTTTTCCTTAGCTGTGCTACAACCTTTTATTCTATTGGCTTTTGAAAGCCAATAGAATAGACTCTCTGAATAGAGTCTAATTGTATTGGCTTTCAAAAGCCAATAGGAATTGTCCAGGGTGTCTCTGCCTTGCTGAGCCCAAAAGTCCCATTCTGCAAACGGTGCTGCAAGTTGTCTGCAGCGAAGGCGAGCTGTCTGAAAGTTTCCAGCCCTCCCTGCTGAGCAACTACTAAAAATGTAAGTAAAAGAGGCCAAGGGTGGGAGGTGGAAGGCCGGCGGACGCAGGGAGGGTTGCTGGCGTGCATGGGGCCCGGTGGGTGCCTTACCTCCCTTGGACTGGGCCAGCTGGTGGCCCAGCCGGTGGTCGGCCTGCTCCGTCTCTGCTGCTTGCCAGCTATGCCTCGGCCGGCGCAGGGGGCGGCACCACGCATGCATGGCACTCCCGGGCAGGGAAAGTCCTTGACCTACGACTGGTTGGGTAGTCCTCAACTTACAACCGGTTGGGGTCACAGCATTAAAAAGGTTGAGAACCACTGATTTAGATGTAGTACTTACAATAAGGCAGCAACTCTTTAAAGCAACTCTTTAAAATTAAGCTTTAGATGTTCACACATCTCTAGCTTTCAATTCCACTCTTAGTTACCATATATTCTCACTTATTCTAACTTCCTTCATATCAAAGGTGAAAGGGCAGAAAGCCTTTGCCCAATTCTTTTGTCAAATACAGGTAGTTTTTGACTACAATTGGGCCGGGCAGCTCAATTGCTAAGCAAAGCAGTCGCAAGTGAAATCACAACTGTGTTTAAGACCTTACTTCACCTTTCATTTGCTTTACAGACTTGCGAAGGTCATAAATGTGAGGATTGGTTGCAAAGTTAATTTTTCATCACCATTGTAACTGCAAACAGTCACTAAACAAGACCATTACTAAGTGAGGTATATCTGTATTCAAAAATGAGTCTTATCCCAACCTACAATTTATTCTGCAAAGCTTAACTATGCCCATTCATAAGCAACACTGACAGTTTCTTGCAACTTTCATTTGAAATGTACATCACTATTGGCCATGTTTTAGAAATCAAACAAAATAACATGTTATCTGGTCTGATTATCCCTGATAATTTCCATAAATGAAGAGCATCCTTCCTTTCTGAAATGCTGTCAGATATTTTTCATTCTATATTTCTCCTTATTCTTTTATTAACAATCAAATTCAAGTAACAAAGGTTCAGTTCTAAGCATATACAATGAAAGGATTCTGGTGACCTCTGCACACCATTTCAAAACTGAAAGTTCTAGACATTCACAGAGGTGTTTCAAGGAAAAGTTTATAAATCACATTTATAGATTCCTCAACTCATAACAATCTTAGGTAGCTATAAATGTGATTTATAAATAAAAGTTTTGGAGAACTTGAATTCTCATAAATAGAAGGAAAAAGAATATATGCTTGGTCTTTAGTATTTTGTGTATCAGAGTAACAGTCCACAAACCAATTCTCTCATTTCTGGAAAAAAGTTATTTGATAGTCAAGCAATTATTTTCCACAAAAAGAAAAACTGCAATCCTATGCACGCATATAATGCAACAAAACTTGTTAAACACAGTAGGACTCAGTTCTTGTAATATTTTTAATTAGATGAAAACCCCACAGAGGAATTTGCACAAAATGCCAAGGTTGGTTATGTCGACCTTGCTGTATCTTATTCGCATATATAGATCTCATGGTCAGTTTGTGGTTCAATAAATTCTACAAAACTAATCAATGGGTTAATTCAGTAACCAGTACTGGAAACAAAGCACTGGCCAGTGCTGAGCTACCCCATCCCAAGTTGGGGCCCCTATTTTGCGTGTGAGGAACAGGCCACGAGACCCTGGGGTTTTGCTTGAAAACTTGATTGACACCCCTAGATTGGCGGGCCAGGGAAGAGACGCCAACAAGAGTTACCTGCAACCAGCAAGCTCGCGGAAGAAGTGGGCGGGACCCTTTCGTGTTCGTTCGCACCAGTTAACAGGACAGGGTCGCTGCGGGGAGAACAAGAAGGGGAGGCCACTTTAGCTTGGACTTCTCATCTTTTCCTCGCAGCCTAGGAGCAGCTATAACTTCAGACAGAGTCCCCGGCAGCCGCACGATGCCTTTCTTTCTCTTTCTTCCTTTCACTCCCTCAGACTCACCAGGAATCTCTTGACTTCCATCATCTCACATGATAGTAACGTGTACAGGCAATACCCTTCCATTTCAGTGGGGGAAATGGGTGTCAGCAGCGAGGCATGCCGGGATTCGTAGTCTCCACACTGATTTTGCGAGGCTGTAGAACCAAACCCGCCCTGGCAATTCTCTTCTCGGGCAGTTCTGTTCCCGGCATGCAATTGGAGGGGGAGGGGATTTGAGAGAAGGGAATTGTAGTCCGTCCCTACCGGCAGATTTGTCGGAATGGTACGGATCTACCTCACGTACTGAGGTATGGCCTTTATTTCTCCTCAGAAGAGAAAAAGCTGGCCATCTATTACGTTTTCTCATTGTGAAATGAGATGATCTGCTGATCTATTTATTTGTTCATTTCATATGCATGAATTGTACAGAACTGTAATAACAGTGTTGTCGGTGCAATGAACAAAAGAAAATGAAACCAATCGGATGAAGCACCAGCATGGACACGTGAAAAAGTCCCTCCACAACTGCAATCTAGTGATTGATCTAAAAAACAATGCAACTGAATTGACTTGAAAAGGCCAAAATAATAAAAAAAAAATTCTGAGGCAATATTATTATTAAAAATTATATATTTTGTATGTATTTTTAAGACTGATAACATTTGGACATTTGAGAGATTGCAATTGACCATCTAGCCCAGGGGTTCTCAACCTTGTCAGGCTGAGGAATTCTGGGAGTTGAAGTCCACAAGTCTTAAAATTGCCAAGGTTGAGAACCCCTGATCTAGCCTATAAGGTTTTGGCTTAAGACTGATCATCAGTACAACTTTTAGATTAGAGGAATTGTATATGGTTGGAATTAAAATGTTACAAAGATAAACTTTTACATGTTTGGGGAAACATTTCATAATTGAAGCAGTGTCAAACACTTTCCAATTGAGAAGGCAATTGGAGAAGAGAAGTATCTGTTGAAGATGTTAAATTATAAAAAAAAACTGCATATGGACAAACAATTTATTTAATTTAATCTGTAGGCTTCATTTTAGAATTAAATGTTCCCAGATCAATTTAAAACATATAAAACAATATGCATCAACATTTTGTACATATATTACACATGGAAATATATTTCAGAAGAATAGAATAGAATAGAATAGAATAGAATAGAATAGAATAGAATAGAATAGAATAGAATAGAATAGAATAGAATAATAGAGCTGGAAGGGACCTTGGAGGTCTTCTAGTCCAGCCCCTGCTCAAGAAGGAGAACCTATACCATTAAAGACAAGTGATTGTTTAGTCTCTTCTTTAAAACCTCCAGTGATGGAGCACCCACGACTACTGAAGGTTAGCTGTTCCATAGATTAATGTCTTCACTGTTAAGAAGTTTCTCCTTAATTCCAGGTTGCTTCTCTCTTTGGTCAGTTTCCAATCACTGTTTCTTGTCTTGCCTCTGCTGCTTTGGAGAATAGTTTGATGTCCTCTTCTTTGTGGCAACCCCTCAAATACTGGAATACTACTACAATGTCACCCCGTTTCTTCTTTTCTTTAGAGTAGCCAAACCCAAGTCCTGCAGCCGTTCTTCATATGTTTTAGTCTCCAGGCTTTTGATCATTTAGTTGCTCTTCTCTGAGCTTTTCCCAAAGTTTCAATATCTTTTTTGTAGTATGGTGATCAAAACTGGTTGCAATATTCCAGGTGTGGTCTTACTAGGGCAGTGATGGCGAATCTTTTTAGAGACCAAGTGCCCAAACTGCACCTCAAAACCCACGGATCTATTGCTGGGTGCCAGGTGGGCGTGACCCACTGCGTGGACATGGCTGCAATATTTGAGTACCACCAGTCGTCTAGCAAGGTGTCAAAAACTTGACCCCCCAAAAAAGGGAAAAAAGTGATAAAGGACAGGTAGTCCTCGACTTACAACAATTCACTTAGTGACTGTTCAAAGTTACAAAAGCACTGAAAAAAGTGATCATTTTTCACACTTATGACTGTTGCAGCATCCCCAGGGTCATGTGATTTACATTTGGATGCCTGGCAACTGATTCATACTTATGACTGTCAGTGTCCCAGGGTCATGTGATCACCTTTTGCAACTTTTTAACAAGTGAAGTCAATGGGCAGGGGAGGGGCAGGGCCAGCTCAACGTCATTCAGGTTGTGGGGTGCCTCTGGGGGTGAGGGCGGGTTTGTGGGGAGGTTCCTTGGGTCTCTGGTGGGGATTGGACTGCGGTAGGTGCCTTCCCTCCCTCACATTGTCCCTCCCTCCCTCCCTCCCTTCCTTCCTTCCCTCTCATTGTCCCTTCCTTCTCTCCCTCCCTCTTTGTCCCTTCCTTCCCTCCCTCCCTTTGTTCAAGTTTGTCAAGATCTATTTGGATCCTGAGTTTGTCTTCTGGGATGTTGGCTATTCCTGCCAGTTTAGTGTTATCTGTAAATTTGATGAGTTCCCCTTCTATTCCCTCATTTAAGTCATTTATGAAGATATTAAAGAGTACTGGGCTTAAGAGGAAGCTTTGTGATATCTCACTGCTTACTTCTCTCCATGTGGATGTAATACCATTGAGGATTGCTCACTGAGTACGGTTTGTCAGACAAGTACAGATCCATTTGGTGATGATGTTGTCTATCCCACCTTTTTCTAGCTTACTAAGCAGTAGATTGTGGTCTACTTTGTCAAATAGTGTAATGTAACCTAATGTATATGACATTCTGAGATATGTCATGTAAGAATGACATAATACACATACTTACATGCATTCATACATGTATCCATATATAAATGCCATTCTTTTATCACTGAGCCTTCAGAGGCTGATACTAATTGCAATAAGAAACCTAAGGTCAAAATAATTATAGAGGAATTTTGTACATTGTTCATTTCAGTGGGACATGTTTAAAGCTCTCATTAAAATAATTAAGGGACGTGTATGTGATTTTGTCAGAAAGCAACTGAATTATTACTAATATAGTAAAATGCCATGTTATATCCACTTCCACCTTTATAATTAATTTGAGGCAATTTTACCTACAGAAATGACCTATCTTGACCATACCCCTAAAATAAAATTTGTATTTATTAAATGCTAGTGACAAGCTCAAGAATCACAATACTTCTTTATTTTCCTCCTCTTTTGTGTAACTCACTCTAATTTACATGTGATTTAGTAGTTCTCTCATATTTTAGTTTTGTTTATTTCCTGATGCATTATAACAGGGGTCCCCAACCTATGGTCCACAGCCTGGGACTGGGCCGTGGGCTCTTGGCCAGTGGGCCGTAGAAAAGACTGGCTGGTGTGCGCACACGTGGGCGCACATTTCCCCCCCACCCTCGCACTAGCACCTGCGGCCCTGTTTGCGCCTGTGCGTGTGCATGAACAGGAATGTTAGCACGAGATGGGAGTCCGCAGCCCGTTTGCACATGCACTGCTAGCCCGGGTGGTTTGCACAGCCCATTTTCTTGTACAGAAGGTTAGTCTATTAAACTCCAATAATCTAAGTTTTCAAGTTCCCATTTATTTTGTTCTCTTGTGTGAAGATTGTTCTCATTATAGGACTTGAAACAGCTCAGGATAATATAGTGAACTTCATTTATTCTTTTTTTATGATTAAGACTATAATGGATCATTAAATTGTTCTTGAGAAATTCAGTTAATAATGAAGCCATGGTAATATGGAAATGCCCTTAAATCTAGGTTGAAAAGCAAAAACTATTTGGGTTCAATGTTATCTTTAAAGAGCTGTTGAAATGCTGCATTAAATACTGAAGTGATGATAACCCTTATTGTTTCAGACTCTTTAAATCTGACTTTATAAGCTACTCTGTGTGAGGTAGGATATTTGCTGTTTTACAAGTATGCCAAACATCTCATATCAGCTATCTTTTTGGAAAACTATTTTTGCTTGTTTTAAGCCACATATCAAGGATCTGTTAATAGGGCTAAATGAGCTTCACAATTAATTAGCAAGAAAAATTCATGGAAGCATAATCACAGAAGCAGTTTGCTTTTCATAAAAGTAGTCACTTGACCTGATTTCAATCACCATATACATTACCCTGCACAGTCATGTGATCGCATTTTGGGAACTTGGCAATCAGCTCATCTTTAGAGCCATTTGCAGCACAGTCAAGTGACTATGCTTTTGACAGTTTTTGATGGCTTCCACTGTTTGCCTCTGGTTTCTAGTGAAAACCAGACATTGGATAAAATAGATTTGCTTAATGATAATAGCATATGCCATAGGAAAGAGGGTAAAATTAACTGCAGTCACAAGGTGACCAGCTTAATGATTGCAACAACTTACAACCATAATTTTGGGTTGTAAGTTATGGTTGAGAATTACTTACAGTATATGAGAACTACCTGTACTACCTATAGCTCAGTTATAATTGAGAACTACCTGTACACGTTTTCATAAGTTAAGTACAGTGGTGGGATTCTAATACCTGAACAACTGGTTCTCATATTAGATGCAGGCCTGGGCCTCCAATGCCTAGAACAGACTTCCGGAAGTGGCATCCACACACTTCCGGTGGGCTGTTCTAGGCCGGGGAGGCGTCCTCCAGGCCTCCAATGCCTCCTCCAGGCCTCTGAGGCCTAAAACAGACTTCTGGAAGTGGTATCCATGCACTTCCGATGGACAGTTCTAGGCCTTGGAGGTCGCCTTGGAGACCTCCAAGGCCTAGACTGGACTTCTGGAAGTCAGCCAGTTTTCCGAATTCAGGTAAATTTAGCTACCTGTTCTCCTGAACCGGTGCGAACCGACTGAATCCCACCACTGGTTAACTATAATTTCTACCCACATAGCCACTGTATTTTCTCAAGCTGCAGAAGTTAATTATCACTTACTTTTGAGAGTAATTAGAGTTTTATTATTAACAGAGTTTTCAGGGAAATACAATTTTCATGGGAATGATTTATGTTTAATATTGTTCTTTATGTTTCAGAGGGAACAAATATTCTACAGACTATAAGAGTGAAGACCTGTTATATGGATTCTGTAAAAGAAAATAATTTTTACATAGGTAAAGGATGGATACAATGTGAGAACAGGGACTGTTTAAAATGGAGACTGTTACAGCAAGATGATATAGAAAATATTGATTCTAATACACCATGGTACTGCTATATGAATATTGATCCAAAGTTTAATAAATGTTCTGTTGCTGAAGAATATTTTCCCAAGGAATCTCAATTTCAAAAACATGGATTAAAATATATTTATTCAAAGTTTCCATTAGGAAGCTTGGTTCTGGCAAAAATGAAAACATGGCCAAGGTAAGGTTTTAAGAAATTAAGCATTAATTAGGGATAATTTAGGTTAATTGCAACATTAAAAAACAATGTTGTAATAAAGATTATATATGTTCTTAAACCTTAAGGGACATAATGATTTTCTATTTAGCTTCCATTATAGTTCTCCAACAATTCCCAAGTATAAACTATGGTGGCACAGTGATTAGATTGCAGACTAACTCATTGCTCACTGCTAGGAGTTTGATTCTGACTGGTTCAACGTTGACTCAGCCTTCCATCCTTCCAAGGTCGATAAAATGAGGACCCAAATTGTTGGGGGCAATATGCTGACTCTATAAACCGCTTAGAGAGGGCTGTAAAGCACTATGAAGTGGTTATATAAGTCTGCTATTGCTATAAATATGTCAGAACAATATATTTATGAAGAATTGTGATTAATATAAGAAAATATATTTTTTAAATTTGTGGAAGAAACATGGGAAATAGAGGAAATATTTATAGCATTTTGGGATTTATGTCAAGAGGTCAAATTAACAGGACAGTCTTAATATGCAAATTCATAGGGTGGATGTAATTCAGAGAGTCCATCACAGAAGTCCTTGAGAAACCCATGAAAGTGGAGCACAAGATACAAGAAGTGCCATTCTTTAGCAAGGTTTTAAAATACAGGCTGGTCTATCTTTCATTTCCTATACCTTCTAACTGCTTATTTCCTCTCCCTTACAATTGCTCTACTGGTTATTTAATAAGTCTGTTGCTGATATATCTCCAAACATGTTTCTTTCTAGATATAGCATAAACCTATGCATTTAATTTTTCTCTGAACTTATTTTTGAAAACATTTTGTTTTAAGATGGCCTGGCATTCTTTCTCCTGATCCTGTTGATGGACAGTATGTGAAATATGATTTTAATGGAGATGTTGAAAGTCATCATGTAGAGTTTCTGGGGAATCCCCATTCCAGGAGTTGGACTGCCATAAAATACATTGATCTTTATCCCAATTCATTTAAGGTAGGATTATTTTTTTTAAAACAAAACTCTAGTTAAACATTAAATTAAATTATTTAAATTCATAGGGCCATACGCTGTCACTTATCTGCAGATAAAATGCAGATTTTTTTTTTAAGCCACACTATTGATGTACCAGCAAGCTATGAAACATCAGTTTGGTTTTGTGTGTATGTGTGTGTCATTTACTAAAAATTGATAATAAATTAATGTTAGTAGTTTGAGTCCCAAGGAATCTTGACTGACCAATAAATTAAAGCTATTCTTCATGTGCTAGATGAATAATAATGCAGATTAGAATCCTACATGAAAGAGTTGTGTCATATATTCAGGCTGGTTTTAGAAAAGGGCCAAATAGCATTATTGCTGATACATGCTGGATAATTAAGAAATGATACTAAAAAGATTAAAAAAGGCCTTCAATTATACTATCAAGTAGTGTGATGTGCTTAGGAAAAATAGGAAACTCAGAACATCTCATTGTCCTTATGAAAAATCTATACACAAGATATGAAACCACAGGTTGGAAGGAAAATGATGAAATAGATTGCCTCCAGGTTGGGAAAAGAATGAGACAAAATTATATACTCTTTCCTTATTCAATTTATATAATATATATATATATATATATATATATATATATATATATATATATATATGTGTGTGTGTGTGTGTGTGTGTGTGTGTGTGTGTGTGTGTGTGTGTTTTCTGAGGTTTTCGCAGGTGTTTGTATGTAGGTCTTTGGTTGTTCGGGTTTTCTCCCACGTAAAATTGGAAGTGTCTTGGCGACGTTTCGACAAAGTCCCATTCGTCATCTTCAGGCTGGTGTTTTCAGTTTCGTGCTACGAAGCTGAAAACACCAGCCTGAAGATGACGAATGGGACTTCGTCGAAACGTCGCCAAGACACTTCCAATTTTACGTGGGAGAAAACCCGAACAACCAAAGACCTATATATATATATATATATATATATATATATATATATATATATATATATATATATATATATATATTGAGTAGGAAGCTCTATTGGAAATTATGATGGTGGTCTGATTATGACAAGGAAATTACTAGGCCCAAGAATCATAAAAGACACATGGGATTACTTCTGAAAAATTTCCTTTATTGTTCTTCATTTGTAGAAAGAAATTTTGCCAAAGTAAAGCCACTATTTGCATCATTGTAGGTATAATCTGGGAACTGCTACAGAAGATCCTTCTTAACTCTCCTTCTCCCAACCAAACTATTTAAGCTTTGCTGCCCTTTTGCCCTCTGGATTTCAGCCCCTTCCTCCTGGGAATCCAGACTACAATCCGTCATAGGAATGATGTTAACTTTCTCCCAAATCTGGACAAAAACCAGATTTAGTGAGTAATTTCCATTGCAGGTTGGAGCTTTAATAAATTAGGTCAGATCAACAATTGTCATGGTGCCCATGAATTTCAAGCCACCTCTGAGCCCAGGTTCAATGAAACCAGTTTGAAGTCTCTCAGGACCATAAGCCTGGGGAACTCCATCAACAAATTTATTTATTTATCTATCTATCACATTTTTAAACAGCCCATCTCCCTCACAGATGGATTCTTGGTAGTGTTCAATTGTCACACTGACCACAGATTCAAGGTACTCTGGCAGGGATGGCTGTATGCTATAGAAAGGAAGGTAAACAAATAGTAGAGTATGGCCCAATGATGGCGAACCTTTTAGAGACCGAATGCCCAAAGTGCAACCCAAAACCCACTTATTTATTGCTGGGTGCCAGGTGGGCATGGCCTACTGGATGGGCATGGCTGTGGTGGTCATGGCAGATTGGGTGGGTGTGGTCAAGGTGGGCGTGATCACCTCAATGTTGCTCGTGGGGAGGGATGTGGGGGCCGGGCAGGATTGGGGGAGATCCAGGAGGTCTCTGGCAGGTGGGATGGTGGGCAGGAGGCTCGTCCTGGGGGGGGTGAGATGAGGCAAGGCAAGGCAGGGTGGGGGTGTCATTGTCAAAGGCAAAGCAAGACAGGGGCCAGGGCGGGGGCTGCCTGACACCATCAGCCCCTTCACACATAGGCCAGCGAGCGCATGGGTGCTGGGATGCATCCAGCCCTGTGGGACCTTGGTGAGTTAAATGGGCGGCTGGTTGAAGAGGGATGGTTGCCATCTACGGGGCATGGCGCGCATGTCCACAGAAGAGGCTCTGAGTGCCGCTTCTGGCACGTGTGCCATAGATTCGTCACCACTGCTATGGCCTATGGCCAATCTCACAAAGGGAATTTTACATCCATTTATGAATTACAGTATGTCTTGCACAATGTCCCTAAAGGCCACCAGAGACTCATTGTAATTACATGTAGGAATTACAAGGGAAATTACAAGATTAAACAACAGTCAGACAAACAGCAGTGAGAATGTGGGATAAAAACATCTGAAAAGAGACCCTCCCTAGTTTCTTGGACTGTAAAGGTGAAGAGTATTTTCTGACATGCAATATTCTGTTAATGTCAACTTACAATAAATTTAGAGCAAGTATTTCTGGATGTGCTTCTTGTCTGGACCTTCCACAGTTGAAATTTATGGATAACAACAGCCATATTTTTGCCCTAAAGTCATGACTGGTACCATATCTAAAAATCAGAGTGGTACTTTTCAGAAATGGAGACCCCCCCATTCTGTGCCCAACCAGCTTTTGATAATGGAAAAGAGGTCAGCCTTCTCATCCAAATATGAGATGGAAAACCATATAAATTGAAGTAAATAAATAAAGTATTTAAAATAAATATTTGAATAAAAGTGCTAATTTGGTAATATTTGACTAGATCAATTATAACTTGTTCTTTGGAGATTGTTTCTTACATAAATGGAATGTCAAAGTCGATATGGTTCTGAAGAATATGGTTTTTTGAATTTAAACCTTCATAATCCTAATTTATATAGGTAGTTGCATGACCTCTGAGAACATTTTGACTAGAGCTTCTCTCCAATATCTTTTGAGAAAGCAGAGTATTGGTATGAAGTTAGTTGCATGCTACTTATGTTGAGTAGTTGAACTGTAATGCTCTTTCATCTCTTTAATATTCAGCATTCAGAAGCAGTTTTTAAAGAGTGAATGTCAAGTTCCATAACCTTTTCTAAGTTATCAAAATTGAGTGTTAGTTTTGGTGGCATAGAAAAGCTGCTTAAATCTTTAATGCTTTTTCCCCTTTAGTTCAGTAAAGGTTTTTCCTTTTATTGGATTATCTTTTCTATAGCAAAAATTCCTGCCAATCACTTAGTCATTTGATAAAGTGTCCTTAAATCTCCTCTTATTTCTGCCATTTCTACTTCAAATGTCTGCCTATCAATACATGGTTTTCTGTTCTCTCTGATCTTTTGAAAATGTCATCTTTTATTCTTTCTTTCCTTTTTTTCTTAGTCTTATTTTCTTGTTATATAACATTGCATTTACCAAATTCAAGGCCAATAGTTATAGGTTACAGCAGTGATGGCGAACCTTTTAGAGACCGAATGCCCAAACTGCAACCCAAAACCCACTTATTGTTGAGTGCCAGGTGGGCGTGGCCACTGGGTGGTCATGACTGCAGTATTTGAGTACCACCAGTCACCTAGCAAGGTGTCAAAAACCTGATCCCAAAAAAAAGGAAAAAAGTGATAAAGTACAGGTAGTCCTCGATTTACAACAATTCACTTAGTGACTGTTCGAAGTTACAACAGCACTGAAAAAGTGACTTATGATCATTTTTCACACTTATGACCGTTACAGCATCCCCAGGGTCATGTGATTTACATTCGGATGCTTGGCAATTGATTCATACTTATGACGGTCAGTGTCCCAGGGTCATGTGATCACTTTTTGCAACTTTTTGACAAGCAAAGTCAATGGCCGGGGAGGACATGGCCAGCTCAACATCACTCAAGTTGCGGGGTGCCTCTGGGAGGTGCGGGTGGGCTGTGGGAGGGATCCGTGGGTCTCTGGTAGAGGGGGTGGGACTGTGGTGGGCAGTCCCTCCCTCCCATTGTCCCTGCCTTCCTCCCTTCTTTCCTTCCTTCCTTTCCTTCCTTCCCTCTCATTGTCCCTTCCCTCCCATTCTCTGTTCCTTCCTTCCTTCTTTCCTTTCCTTCCTTCCCTCTCACTGTCCCTTCCTTCCTTCTCTCCCTCCTTCCCATTGTCCTTTTCTTCCTTCCTTCCTTCCTTCTTTCCTTCCTTCCTTCCTTCCTCCCTCCCTTCCTCCCTCCCTCCCTCCCTCCCTGCCCAGGAAGGGACAAGGGAGGGTACAGGCTGCCAGCACAGCTGGTGGCCGTGCTGCCAGTGGCGATGGCTTGAAAGGCCACTGTAAATTGCTGGACAACAGCCGCACACCCATGAGAACAGAGTGGCAGGAAGATATTTGTAATGAGGAAGGGAGAAAAACAGGCATCCCCTGAAGGAAATCAGCAAATGGTTCTCACCCACTTCTCACACCTGTGGACTCTGGGGGAGGGGATGCCGCGAGCAGCATGAGAGTCCATGTTACCTGCGCTATGCTGCCCAGACCCCAGCAGGCAGCGGTGCATTCTCCTCACTGCATGGAGCGGCTGGGCTGGGTGAAGTGAACCGGCGACATGCCAAACCTGCCTGGGCGGTGGTAACAGTGAGCGAATGCACCTGGCGCCTGGCGTCCTAGGTGAAATGGAAGCACTCAGAATGCGGTCAGCCTGTGTGGCAAAACAATCACCTGGGACGCCAGGTGCCAGGTGCATGTGCTTGCCACCGCCTCTGTGCATGCCCAGGCAGGTTCAGCATGTCGCCGGTTCGCCTTGCCCAGCCCAGCCACTCCATGCAGTGAGGAGAACGCACCATTGCCTGCTGAAACCTGGCTCGGGTCTGGGCAGTGTAGCACAGTTAATGTGGACTCTTATGCCACTCGTGGCATCCCCTCCCCCAGAGTCCACGGGTGTGTAAAGGGCCATTTGTGGATCTCCTTTCTCCAAATGCTTTCTGCTTCGCTTATTCACCCTTCTCTCGCATTTTCTCTAAATGCTTTCTGCTTTGCTCATTCACACTTCTCTCACTATTTCTCCAAAGTCCAAACTCCCGCTGCTTCCCTTGCTCACCCTGCTCACTTTCCCAAAGTCCAAACTCACTTGTGATACTTCCCTCACTCGGCCTGGTTGCCTTCCCAAAGTCCAAACTCCCGCTGCTTTCCTTGCTTGCCTTCCCAAAGTCCAAACATGTGCATACTACTTTCCTTGCTTGCCCTGCTTGCCCTTTCTCCAAAGTCCAAACTCACATTGCTTCACTAGCTCGCTCACCCTTTCTCCAAACTCACGCTACTCGCTCACTATTCCAACTGCACCATCGCTTTCAAAGGCCAAGTGCTCTCTCTCTCCCTCCCCCCCTCTCTCTCCCCTGCCAATACCTGCTCCTTTTATAGGTTCTCCTCTCCCCGCCCAGCTCTCACAGCTGCTTCCAGACTTCCGGTGCAGAGAGAGAAAGAGACCAAGAGTGCTGCTGGATTTGGTTTCCCTGCCCTCTCCAGCTCCCACTAGTCAGGCGCTCATGAAGAGGGGGAGGGGAACAGCCCCACCCCGCATCCCTCTGGGGTGATGGCGTGCATGTCCACAGAAAGGGCTCTGTGTGCCATCTGTGGCACGCATGCCATAGGTTTGCCACATGGGGTTACAGAATTGATTTCTCAGCCACTTTCCATTTTATTAATGGAAATACAGAAAAATATTCAAATTGATTTACGAAATATACTTTTTTATTTATTGTTGTCTCTTCCACATACTAGAATCTTGTTCAATTTTCAGAATGTATGGGAAAAAAATGATTTAGCTCAGTGATGGCAAACCTTTTAGAGACTGAGTGCCCAAACTGCAACCCAAAACCCACTTATTTATCGCCGGGTGCCAGGTGGGCATGGCCTACTGGATGGGCATGGCTGTGGTGGTCATGGCAGATTGGGTGGGTGTGGTCAATGTTGCTCGTGGGGAGGGATGCCTGTGGGGGCCGGGCAGGATTGGGGGAGATCCAAGGGGTCTCTGGCAGGTGGGATAGTGGGCAGGAGGCTCGTCTTGTGGGGTGAGGCAAGGCAAGGCAAGGCAGGATGGGGGTGTCATTGTCACAGGGCAAGGCAAGGCAAGGGCCAGGGCGGCAGCTGCCTGACACCAGTGGCCCCTGCACACATAGGCCAGCGACCGCATGGGTGCTGGGATGCATCTAGCCATGTGGGACCTCGGCGAGTTAGCGGGCGGCTAGTTGAAGAGGGATGGTTGCCATCTTTGGGGCATGGCGTGCATGCCCACAGAGAAGGCTCTGAGTGCCGCCTCTGGCACATGTGCCATAGGTTCGCCATCACTGATTTAGCTTCACAGTACCAGCTTAATTGAACTCCACAGGTCGCCAGTCATGAATATAATAAATATGTGACTTTTTCAGGAGAAACTTTAAAATAGAAATAGCCAACTTCTAAAGCTTCAGGTTCAGATATAGTTGAAAAAGGTCTTCCTATCTTATTGTTATAGCAGCTAGATACCATAGTGTTTATAAAGCTGCATTTGATGTGGGAGACTGGGGTTCAAATTCCAGCTGATACTTACCTTATCAGTAGGAGTCTTTGGGCAAAGACCCTCAAGTGCTTTATCTGCCTACCGCAAAATATGAGACATGAATTAGAAGAGTCATGATGGCTCAGATATCACCCAGATTAATAAGGTCTGTGTTAATGTTGAGGAACCAGAACAATCTGATGATAAGTGGGCCACTGGAACAAACCATACATAGACGAGACAAGAAAATCTAAAACTGATAGAATGCTACTATAATAGCAAACCTAATGAGAGGGGATATAAGAAGCATATGAGGTCATAAGCGGAAGCAGATTCAGAAACGTAGAGAACTTGAAGATGAAATCAAATCAAAAGAAAGGGCCTTGATTCTAAATCCTTCTGATGAAAGTATCAAAGAATCTGTAAAGTTACTAAGGTCACAATTTAATATGTTGATAGCAGATCAAGCGGCAACCAATTTATTGTTTATGAAACAAAATACATTTTGTAATGCTAATAAGCCTGGGAGATGGTTGGCTTATCAATTAAGAAAGAAACAGAGACAGAGAATAATTGAGAAAATAAATTACAAGGGTAAATTAGTTTCTCAGAAGGAATTGATTAAAAAATCTTTTTTGGATTATTATCAAAAGTTATACAAATCTACTAATGTGCAACTGCTAGATATAAATAAATATCTAGCTGAGGCAAGTTTTCCTAAATTGACTGAGGATCAGAAACATGAAATTAATGGCTTAATTACTAAGGAGGAAATTGCCTCAGCAATTCAACAATTGAAACTAGGGAAAGCACCGGGTACGGATGGGTTAACAGCTGTTTATTATAAAGCTTTAATGGAGGAGATGATCCAACCATTAAATGATCTTTTTAATGGTATCTTACAGGGTTTAGAGATTCCTCCTTCATGGCATAGTGCTTTTATATCATTGATTCCAAAGGAGGATCAAGATCTTACTTTACCAAAAAATTATAGGCCTATATCTCTTTTAAATGTGGATTATAAGATATTTGTAAAAATCTTGGTAAATAGGCTTATGAGGGTGGCGCATCATCTTGTGCATAAAGATCAATCAGGGTTTATAACAGGAAGGTATATGAAAAATAATGTTAGACAAATTATTAATCTATTAGAATATTTAGACAAGAACAACCAAGTTCCTGCAGGGCTCATATTTTTAGATGCTGAAAAAGCATTTGATCAATTGAATTGGCATTTTATGCTAAGAGTAATGGAAGAAATGAATTTTGGCGAAAAGATATTACAAGCTCTTACGGTAATATATCAAAAACAAATGGCACAACTTATTGTTAATGGAGGTTTGTCGGAGGTTTTTACAATAGAGAAAGGTACTAGACAGGGGTGTCCTTTATCGCCATTGTTGTTTGTTTTAACACTGGAAATATTATTGATCAAAATTCGAGAGTCTCAGGAAATTAAAGGAATAGAAGTTAACAAAAAAGAATATAAGTTGAGAGCTTTTGCGGATGACTTGGTTGTTACTTTGTCGCAACCTGATTATTCTGCAGTAAACTTATTACAGTTGATTCATCATTATGGTTTGGTTTCGGGTTTCAAGATTAATGTAAATAAGACTAAAATCTTACCTAAAAATATGTCTAGTCAGGAGAAGCAGATTTTGGCTAACTTGACGGGTTTTGAGATTGTTAATAAGGTAAAATATTTGGGGGTGATGTTGTCTGTTTCTAATGTAAAATTATTTAAAAATAATTATGAAAGGTTGTGGGTCAGGGTACAGAAGGACTTGAAGAATTGGGAGAAGTTGCAATTATCCCTCATGGGAAGAATTGCAGTGATAAAAATGAATATTCTACCCAAGTTTCTTTTTTTGTTTCAAATGTTACCGATTTTGAAAAATGAGATTAATTTAAGTGAGTGGCAGAAGGGTCTTAATAAATTTATTTGGGCAGGGAAAAAGCCAAGGGTTAAGTTTAAAATTATGCAAGACTTCCGTGAGAGGGGTGGACTTAAGGTACCAAATTTGAAATTATATTACGATGCGGTGGTCTTAACACTAATCAGTGATTGGGTAAATTTGACAAATCCTGAGATACTTCATTTAGAGGGATGGGATTTACTTTATGGGTGGCATGCCTATTTAATATTTAATAAAAAAATGGACTGGGTCTTTAAATCTCATATTTTAAGAATTTCTTTATTTAGGATTTGGAGAAAATATTATAAAAGTGATTTTAAAGTTCCATTATGGGCTATACCTTGGCATGCGATAGAAGGAATAAAAAGAGGAGTAAAAATGGACATGGTGTCTTATAGTCAGTTACTTAGATGGGATGGGCAAAACTGGCAGTTAAGATTACGGGAAGATTTAGCGCAAGAAAATATTATTTATTCTTGGTTTCAATATAGGCAACTAGTAGATAAATGGAAGGTGGATTGTAAATTGGGTTTTCTTAGAGAAGATGGAAATCTTATTAAGCAAGTCAAGGATCAAAGACAAACCCATATCAAGAGAATTTATGGGGTATTAGTTGAAATGGACTCAGAAACGGAATTAATTAAAGATTGTATGATTAGATGGGCGCAGAATTTTGGTGTCCCAGTCTCATTGGACATTTGGGAAACCATTTGGGTGAGAAATGTCAAATTTACACAAGCACAGAACCTTAGGGAGAATTTTTATAAAATGTTTTATAGATGGCACCTTGATCCACAAAAAATGTCTCTTATGTACCCTGACGTGCAACCCAAATGTTGGAGATGTGGTTATAAGGATGCTTCCTATTATCATATTTGGTGGTCATGCAGAGAGATAAAAGCATTTTGGATCAAAATATGGTGGAATATCCAGAGAATTTTTAGAAGGAGGGTAAAATTTACTCCGCAATTATTTTTGTTAGGCATTGTTACAGATTGTGATACAAAGGAGGTTGTATTGATGTTAAATTTGATTACAGCCGCTAGGCTGTTAGTAGGACAATATTGGAAGAAGGAATCTTTGCCTACATTGCAGGAATGGTTTCTTAAAGTAGCTTATCTGGCGGAAATGGCAAAGATTTCGGCTTTCTTAAAGCAACAAACGCAAGAGAAGTTCCTTGCTGTTTGGGACAAATGGATAAAATTTATACAATTTAGATTGGGTATACAAAAATATCACATAGCTTTTTTATAAGTTTTATTTTTATATATATATATATATATATATTTTTTATATACATACATAAATATAGATTTTTTAATTTAATTTTTTATTTTTATTTCTTAATTTTTAATTAAGCCTATATTCTGCTCTGGGAAGCTCAGGGGGGGGAAGGGAGGGTTTTTGTGAGGGGTGGGGGATGGGGGTTTTTTTTTATATATATATATGTAATGTTTAGTTTCTTTTTTGTATATGTTGTCTTTTGTTTTGTATTGTTTTTGTCTTTTTGTAAAATTTATAAAACTTTCAATAAAAAAAAAAAAAGAAGCATATGAGGGAACTGTGGATGGACGGAAGACCTGTATCCACACTAACTGAGATGCTGAGTCCTATCAGCCATTATAGCTACAGGACCATATGGCAAGTATATGAGCATGGCTCAGAAGAGCTTTGGGAACAAAATCTGAGTCTCAAACACCAATTGGACATACATAAAGCAGTTAACCAAGATTCAAGGTCCAGACAAACCAAACTGAGCACAACCCAGATTGACCACAGGAAATGACTCAATGCAATACACAAAGATCTGTGAATGCCTGAACCATACAAAGTCAACAAGACATTGAGAACCTTCCTCAAGAACTCAATGAAATTGTGGAAAACAACACTAAATGTTAACTCAAAGACAGCACATTCAGGTGGCCATCAAGTGTAGCATATACCAAGGTGATCCTTTGTCCCTGCTGCTATTTTGCATAGGCTTGAATCCCAGATGATCACAAAGACAGATAATCACAAAGACTGGATATGGATACAAGTTCAGGAGTGGAACTAACATCAGCCACTTCCTCTGCATGGATGACATCAATTCTATGCAAAGAATGAATGAGACATAGACTTGCTGATCCACCTGTCACAGATCTACTGTGAGGACATCAGGATGTCTTTCAGAAGTGTAGCTGGATGGTAGTCAAGAAAGGGTAAGTAGTTAAGACTTATGAAGTGGAACTACCCGTGGGTCACATAGTAGACATATAGACTAGTTATAAGGACTTTGGTGTTTCACAGTCATATGAGAACCACAATGAGGAGGCAAGGAAGACAGCAACATTCAAATACCACCAAAGAATCAGTCAGTCCTGAAGAACCAACTCAATGGGAAGAACAAGAACCATGCCATCAACATGTATGTCAGTCACCAGATACCCTGCCAGTACAATGAGCTGTTCAAAGAAGGACATGGAAGATGCCAGTGTGAAGACCCAGAAGCTCCTCATGATGTATGGAGATTTCTATCCAAACTCCAATACCCAGAAACTGTACATCAGAAAAAAGATGGTTGAGGTGTGATGAATGTCAGAACCACTATCATGGATGAAATCCAGGGCATTCAGGTATACATCAATAAAATGGCATCCAAAAATGAGCTGTTTAGAGTGTGCCTGAGGCAGCAACAGATATGGGAGAAACATTAAGCAGAAAAGTACCATCAGATAGTATGCTAGAATATGCCAATAGAACCCTCACAACAATCCCTACTATCACTATAATTCAAACCAATGAACTGGTACACACTACAGCCACTGTAATCCTGGATGTGCTTGCCCTACAGAATTAAAAAAAAAAAAAATAGCAGTATAAATCTGCCCTGAAAAATGATATTAGTGGGTAAGATTAAGGCAACTCAGATAGAGGTGAGTCAAGCGGTGGAATTACAGAAAGGTGTGAGAATTAGAGATAAAATTTGGCTACTGAAAAAATGCAAGAGCCTGAAGCCCTCAAAATCGCAAAACAAAGGCTCACAGCATTGGCTACCAGCCTAAGGACACACACTAGAGAATAACAAAATAACAGAGTTGGAAGGGACCTTGTGTCCAATCTCCCTCTCAGGCAGGAGACCCTGTATCATTCCAGATAAGTGGCTGTCCAGATTCTTCTTAAAAGCCTCCAGTGATAGAGTACTGACAACCTCTGAAGGCAAGCCATTCCATTGGTTAATTGATCTCAGTTAGGAAATTTCTCCTTAGTTCTAGGTTGCTTTTCCCTTTGATTAGTTTCCACCCATTGTTTAGAAATGCAGAGACCAAGAAGATGAATGCCCTGTTCTCCAAAGAACCATTCAAGATATACTCCCAACTGCAGTGCAGTAACAGTAGAGCCAGAAATTGAACAGTACTGGAAGAACAACAGAAACTGAATGAACAGTACTAGAAGAACATATGGGAGAAAGAGAAAACACATGATATCAGTGCAAAGTGGCTGCAGGACCTGACAGCAGACCACAGCAATCTATCAGAGCAGGAACCAATCATCATCACAGTAGTAGACATCTACAGCAAGTGAAGAACATAAAGAGCTGACTTTTTAAGGATACATGTATATGAATTTTTTGAATTTTTAAGTAGATGAGATATAAGCTACAATTAATTAAACATTCTTATTAAAGCAACAAAAAATTAAATTGGGCTAAAATTAGTAACTGCAAATTTATGTATGTCTGTTCAAAGATAAATCTCATAGAACTGAAAGGTACCTGCTTCTAATGAAGTCTGTATAAGCTTGAAGCCCATGCTTGAATTCAATCCAAGTTTACTAAACACTATTAAAACATTAGTTTCAATTTGAATCATCTATATATTTATATCATTAATAACATCAATAAAATGTACATGCAATAACAGAAATTTAGGAAATGTAGATTAATACAGATTCAGTTTTTTATAAATACATATAACATTCTTATGATGCTAGTTGTATTTCAGACCTTTGCAGGATTTTAAAATCATTTTCACAAATATAGAAGTGGCTAATGATCTCCAAATACATTTGGATTTATATGGATGTTAATAATAATTTTCATTCAATTATTTTTAAGTGACTAGTGGAGTAGGAATTACATAATTGATATTGATCAATATATTAATAGAATTGACCTGAATAGTGAGTAATCCATTGTAGTGATGCATCTTCAATTTAAATTCAAAATAACACTAAAAAAAATACCCAAGAAATTAGGCAAAATGCAATAGAAGATAACTCATGTTTAATTTAACTGAAATTAACAGATATTTATGGAAGGTGCATCTTATAGTAAGTGAAAATTTTGATGGCACAAAATGTTTTTCAACAGCTCTATATTTCCACTATTAATCTATTTTAACTAAAAAACTTATATTTTATTCTGTTCTAGTCATATTATTTTAGAATAACATAAAGGGGTCCTTGGTGGTCTCTGAGCTTGGTTGTTTTCTTGCAGACATTTCATTAGCCAAACTAGTATAACATCATCAGAATAATGAAGAGTTCCACCACAAGATGGCACACATCGATTAATAAATTGAATTTCTATTTAGCTAGCTTCCATATTCTTTCTCAGTTTATTAGAAATTTACTGTATGCTAGTATTATATTGAAAATTATTTCGTCTTTGCAAAAATGTAACACTGTGTCATAAGTTTAAAATATGCATCACTTACAGAGTTATTGTGAAGTCATTCAAGCAGTAATGTCTCCTCAAAGGCTTTAGTTACATCCCATACAAAATTGTAAGAACTTTGAAGAAAGCAAAAAGGAATATAATGTGCACTAGAGCTCTCTTTGCAAAGCAATTTTTTCCCCACTAGACCAAGATTCTCAAGCCAGCTGCTACTTGGCATAGTTCATTCCACCCATATTGACAAAAATCAATATGAACACATTTTTACAAAATCACTAGAAAAAAAGAATAATTGTCATCTCTGATTTTTCTTTGGCCAGCACATCTTCCCAATGATTCAAAATAGTAGTTTGCCTCCCTCGTTATGTTAGCATAGCACTAACTAATGCTGATATGTTTTTTTTTCCAAAACAATTTTTATTTGTTTTCCATTTTACACCAGCACTGCTTAAGAACCCACGTGGAAACATGGTGATCAATTTTTTTTATCAACAATAACATAATAAATATATACACATTACTTCTTAAAATTTTCCCTCTTTATCTATATAGAATATTATACTCAAATTAATACATTTTCAAATGAATTCATTCATTACTATGTCTAACCATCAACTGCATTAATTAATAAAAAAAATTTAATCTATAAAAATCTATATTTCTTCACATATTTAAACTTAAGCTTAATAAACTCTCCATTTATTTAAAAACATTATAATCAAGTCAATATCTTTCTAAAACCAATTCATTCCCTAATATGACATTTTATCCAAGTTATATAATTAAAAATAAATTAACATTCTCTGTCTATTTATATTGTTATAGGCTCATTAAAACATTTCTAAAACAAATTTTCATTAAATATATCACTCTATGTAAGTTTCATTAATCAATAAAAGTTTACAAACTCATTATCCATCCCAAAGATCCTGTATCATGCTTTCTTAATTTTGTAAATATTTAAACTTAAACTAACATATCCATTTACTGTTCAGGTGCCCCAAGTGTTTTTTTATTTAAACATTATTAACTTCAAAAATAAATTCTTCTCTTTCTGACCAATATTCTATTGTTTTTCACTGTTTCTCCAAATCTCCAATAATTAATTCCACCATTTCCCATATTTCAGTTCTTTTCTCATTATACCATCTCTAATATTAAAAAATATTAAATCAATTTTAAATCAATCCAGATTGCTATAAAACCTTTACCACATTACTACAATCAGATTTAATATTTATATCGTATTCTGGGTTTCTTTCTAATCCAAACAGGTTTCCATAAACGGGCCTCCGCCTACCACACTATACACTCCAAAAAAGAAGCTCCCATTGTGCATTTTGTTAAATTAGTATAAAAGTTATAGTTAATCTGAATGACTCGTAGCAGAACATCATTTCCCCTTTCTTTTAACATTGAATAAATTTCAATTAAAGTCCTTTCTTTTATATTGTCCTCTTTGCTCACGTTTTTCTCTTCTTCCCATGTTTTTTTTCTCTATCTCAAAATCAAATGGTGTCTGCAGGCAACTTGTCCTTCTGAAGCAAGATCGTCCAGTTCCTTATCATAAGTCCTTTGTCCATTGATATCAAGTCTTTTTTCCAAAATCAATTGATTGTCCAACTATAAGTTTACTTCTTCCACCTCAGTAAGCGGAGCACAAGCCTCTTGTGTGTAAACTGATGTTTCACTTAGTCCTTGTCTTTTGCCTTGTGGATACACAGAAATCTCTGAGCAAGCAATTATCTTCTCCATATTTTCCAAAATTTTGTCCAAAATATACTTATAAATAAGATCTACACCAATTTCCTCCATCTTTATTATATTTCAAATCCTTATCCTTTTGAAGGAGACTATATTTAAAAAACAATCACAATATCCATCTCCTCCCAGTTTCCTCATCTTTTTCCTTTGTACAAAATGAAAGACTTTCCAGCGAAGCAAAGATAGCAAATACAATGAATAAATTTGTCAAAGAGTGTCCCCCAGAAAATAATCAGATATTCAATCCTTCCGGCCACCATAAAAATAAAATCAAACAATATTCTCCAAATATTATAAAAAACTTTCTTGAGGCTCCCAATATCCAAAAATAAAATCAACCATTAAAACAAAAGTAGATTTAATCCTTTGTGCTTCTCTTTCCCCATTTAAAAAGCCGCTTCACCAGAAAAGGAAATAATTCCAAGAAAAAAAAAACCTTTTCACAGGCGTAAAGAAAATAGAGGCGAAAGTAAAGTCTCACCGGGTTCTCCACAGTGGGTCCGTTTGTTTAGCTGATCTTGTGGCTTGCAGTTGATGCAGCTAGATGATCAGCCATTTTATTGGCCAATCTTTACCCTGTCGGCCCAAAGGAGATACTTGGTGCACAGAGGACGCGGCCGCCCCTCTGCAACTATCAGAGAAGCCTCCTCAACAGAAGACGCTCCTCCAGAGTGTCTTTTCGACCTTCTAAGGCAGTGTTTCTCAACCTTGGAAACTTTACAATGTATGGACTTCAACTCCCAAAATTCTCCAGCTAGCATTGCTAGCTGGAGAATTTTGGGAGTTGAAGCCCACCATCGTAAAGTTGCCAAGGTTGAGAAATACTGCTCTAAGGGGTCTACCAGCAGAGGAAACTCGATCGGCAAAGGGACGACTCCCTTTGCTCGACCACACAACCATGAACCGGAACCGGAAGCCACCAATGCTGATATGTTTTAAGTGAATTATTATTTATTCATTCCTTAATAATTGGGATAATGTAAATGACATCTTCCCTGATAATTAGGTATTATTTGCCTGAGAAAACTTTGTATTAAAACCATATATTTGATAGGAATCCCTTTTTTCAAATATCACCAACACATGAAATGCTAATACTTGAGAATTCTGAAAAATATTGATCTGTACTTTTATTACTTAACAGTAGATAATATGCTATAAAAAGTATAATTATAAAATAAACAGGTATTATGTAAAGTCACACATCTTGGAATTTCTGTGCAAGTTTTTTTTAAACATTATTCACAGAAGCAATGCTGCAGCACACACTTAAAATTAGGCATAAAATCTGACAACTCATCCTAATTATCAAAATTATTTGTACAGCACACTTGGCTATAGCTAAGTGAATCATTTCATCTTCCAATCTTTTTCATTTGTGTACACAGTGAATCATATATTAAGTCTTTTGGATGAATGCATATAACACACAAGTTTATAGTTTAATATGTTATTTCCTTAAAGTTGTTGATGGAGAAAAATGATGCCAACTTAAAAGAGATTTAAAGTTAAATAGATTAAGGTTAAGACAACAAACTGGGGAGTATGTCAGATGCCAGAATAGTGAGGCAGATATTGTTGTAATGAGGAGAAAAGTGTACAATATAACTTCTACAAAGTAAAAACATTTAAATATATGTATATAAATATCTTTTTATAATCTTACCTTGCTTTATTAGATAACTTTAATGTGACAAAATATATATGATTTCTAAGCTTCTTCATCGAGCAAGGTGTTACAATATCAGATATTGTGAAGAACAAAGAAAGGCTGTTGATATAATACTTCATTTGCAAGAATTCAAAGGGTAAATGTGTTTCCATTGGACATATTTATTTCAAAAATCAAGGGAATTAAAGCGATATATTTGTTTTAAAATTATTCAGAAAACAAGACACATTTGTGTAAATAGAATCAAGTACAGAAATCTAACAAAACATTCCAATTTATTATAATTTTACTTGATTTTATTTTAGTTGAAAGATTACAAACATGATTTTTTCTGTTCTTGTCGTTTTACATTTAGTTTGATTTATTGCATAGTAAATATGCTAGCTAGTTTCCTCTATTTTTTTAAAAAAATATCTGGAATATTTAGGAGTTTATGAGTTAAACAATGCTAGTAATTAACTTGTGAAGATTTCACTGAGAAGAATAAATGAGTGACAAGACAACAGCATTCATCTGACTATGGCTTGTCAGAAAAATAAAATAATTTGTATTAGAAATATTTGATGACACAATAAGTATTGAACTTAAATAAGTTCAATTATTGGACTTATTTAAGTATTGAACTTATTTAATTCATATGTACTTTTGACTCAGATAACCAATAATTGGGTGGGTAGTAATTAAAGAATGTAAGTGTATAATTAGTTCAAAACTGAAACGTCAAAACATATATAATGCTAAACTGACCTTCTGTTTTCTGTATTTCTCAGAATAAATATTAAAAACTGTGGATGCTGTTTTTTTTCCATATAGGCTGATATGTCCCATATCTTTTCATAGGGAAAATATCTAACTGAAACTCCTATACTTTAGTCCAGAGTCTGTTGATAACAGGATGGTAAAAATAGAAAGTATTAATATCTTCTAACCCACTAACTTTAGTATTATAATTTGTAGTTTCTGCAAAGTAGCAGTTCAATACTGAGTTCAGTTGTTAATGCCTAGCAACAAGCTAAAGACATTTCTGTTAGATTTATTTAATACCAAAGCATAAAGGTAATGCTCTGATCTTAAATAGCTTTGTAGTATATGTTATGAACCTGATGATTTACAGTCAGTTTAAGGACATACATTTGATTTCAAATGTACTACATGTTGCAGTCGACCTCATTTATAATATTTCTTCCCCAAAGTTTCAATAGGACAATAGAAAATTGTAAGAAAGGTAGAATAATAACTAAAACAAATTATATAGCAGAAACAGCTATGTTATAAGACCATGTACAAAGTCATATTGTTTCCCTAGTCCTGCTTCAAGAGATCTAGGGTTACTTTCAAGGTCCTGCAAGAAAGACTGTAAGTTTTATGTTTGAGCCAAAAAAAGCAAATATCTTTTCCTTTATTTTAAAAGGAAAACAGGGCTTTTCTTTAATAGCACCTAAAATTTGCTACACAAACTCTCTTTCTCTGTGTCTGTCTCTGCTTCTGCTTTCCTCCTCTTCCTCCACAATTTCCCAATATAAAATAATGCCTTTTTCTAAAATTAAAATAATTTCAAGTTTGATTTAAGTTGCATGTTCATTGTTTCTGCAGCTATTTATATAATGCACGTAATTAACTAAATGCATTGTAAAAAAATTTTTACATTTTATACTGAGAATTTTAGAAAAATAACACTGTACCTAATATCAATTAGTAACATAGCTTTATATGTGTATTCCTTAGGCAGATGTATGTAAGAAGAAAAAAGCCTGGTATGACAGTGCATTGGAAGAGGCAAACAAATTGCTTGCATATTCTACTCAGCAAAGGCTCGACATATGCTATCTATCAAAAAAGGGTACAGTTATCTGGCCTTTAGTTGTTATTATACACAAACACTTTAATTTTTATGTGTGCAAATATTTTTCCCAGTAATTGTGGCATGAACTAATGATAGTATCTGTACTGAATACTAATACTGCTAGATACTAATGATTCCTGCATCAAATCAATAGAAGTTTCATAAATAAAAGAATAAATAAACACCCAGCTCAAAATAATCTGTGTTATTCAGTTAGGAACCTGTACATTTTACGTGATGGATATAACCTTTAATCAAATACTAGTTCCTGCAGCTGCATCTCTGTTATGATCAATATACTCTATAAAATATTTTTGGATACTTACTGCAGGTATTAATTTATCATGTAAGATTAACCAGGTTCTGAATTGGACCGTGTTCCTCCAGCAAACATCGTACCACAGCCCACCATGTGTTAGTCTTGAGTAGTTTTCTTGTAGATTCCTATTTCCATAATATTGTAATATTTATAACATAAGAACTGAGCACAGATCAAAAACAATCATATAAAATCTTATATTTGTTAGTCATTATGATTCAATTGTTTCTTAATTATTTTCATAATGATTTTTAGATACAGTAAATGACAAAGAAACCAAAAGAAAAACTGATAAAATAGAATGTAGAAAAATGGTAAGATTTAAATATAAATTCTTACAATTTTAATTGATTATTGGACAACTTTGCTTTGCAATATTTGCTTTCAGCTGTTCTTTCTAAATAGCAATACTATTTCCTATCACAATGTTTATTGATATGAAATGTCTTTGTTTTTGCAACTTGAATAAATTAGTAACTTACTAATTTTATAAGCATTTTATATTAGAATGAAAATGGATATAATTAATTCATTTTATTGTGTGCTTCACAATAATTTAAATAAAACATGTTTGATTTGGGGTGAGGAATAAATACCTGAAGAAAAATACTATAGTTAATATAGTAACTATATTAATATACTAACTATACTAATTATACTTTGAACATAATTTCCAATATTGTTTGTGTGATATTGATAATAGCAATAGCACTTTAGACTTATATACTGCTTCGTAGTGCTTTACAGCCTTCTCTAAGCAGTTTACAGAGTCAGTATATTGCTGGGTCCTCATTTTACTGACCATGGAAAGATGGAAGGCTGAGTCAACCTTGAGCTGGTGAGAATCGAACTGTCGAACTGTAGCAGCCGGCAGCCAGCAGAATTAGCCTGCAGTACTGCATTCTAACCACTGCACCACTACTCTAAAATGCCAGAAGCTTCAGGCTCATTTAATCTCATATTCAGATAGATAATTGGATGGTCACATAGCAAGAACTGATGGGAGGTAGATCAAGGCAGTCATAGAATGAATCCCACATGATAAAAAGGGTCCATGAAAGAGGTGTAAAACAAGATGGATTGACGACATCAGCAAGTATTGTGGGCCCAATTAACAAAAGAAAGGCTCACAACTGTATTGGTTGGAAACATGCAGAAGAGGCCTCTATCCTGCAGTGGATAGACAATAGCTAAAATGATGATTTTGATGATGATGATGATGATGATGATGATGATGATGATGATGATGATGATGGAGGAGGAGGAGCAGGAGGAGCAGGAGGACAAGGAGGAAGATAGATAGATAGATAGATAGATAGATAGATAGATAGATAGATAGATAGATAGATAGATAGATAACCAAGAGAGTCTCAGAAACTTCTATTGCATAATTTATCATTTTATCATTCTTGTGAAGTGATAAATTATAATTATTTTTTAATGAATTTAACATGCCAATTCAGTTATGACTTAATCAGATGTTAACTATAATTAACCAAAGTTGTGGTTTGGATATACAAGAAATTGTGATAATCTAACCATGAGAAAACAAAAAATTCTTCCAACATCCTATTCTATAATACAGATAAAGGAAAAATACAAGGCTGAAATCTATTGTAACAAATATATAATTTAATAAAATGGGTGAACCTACCCATTAAATCTTATTTACAAGTGATCAAAAATAACATCTATGAGGGAAGAGCTGTTGAAATTAAAAAGGTAACCATATACTTTTGAAACAGCTGTTGACTGCCATTAAATATACTGTGTATTCAAAAATAATCCATCTTTTTCTCAGATTAAAAGTTGTACAAAAAAATGTGGGAAGAAAATTAGTTACAGAAATGGAAGGAAGTAAGTCTGGTTATCTTCTGATGGTCTTAAAATATTGTGATTTTCACTAGACAAGGAAAAATAAAAGAATATGGATAGCAAATTCATGTATCTTAATTTTTCCAGGATATAAGAAGTATATGTCTTTTATTTATTTGTACTTAGCCTGCCTTAACAACAGAAGTGATTAAATAGATAAATCAGCAGTATGTTTCAGTATCAGCAAATCAGATCAGCCACCAAAAACTGTTAAAACTCATAAGAACCCTATTTTAATATGGCTCCTAATATATATTAAATTCATAGTCAATAGCTAAAAACCCCTATCTCTAGATTTCATCCACTTTATTTTAAAAGTACAATAAGCATGATAAAATATTTACATCCAGCATATATCATACTGTTCCATCCTGTATCACATTCCATCTTTCAAATGGATTTTGCAGGATGCCAGGAACTTATCTTCAAGTCTAAGTTCTATAACTTTCAAACATTTCTTTGGCTTACTATATTGCTGGGCAATGATTGTGCCTGCTATTCATGTCATGTGGATGTATTAACGAATCACCTCCTGGCAAACATTTAGTTAAAAACTGCTGTACAGAAGATAATACAATTAAGAATGTTAGTATAATTGACACCACACTCTGGTCTTTGCAGTTGAACAGTTAATTTTAACAAAGAAGTATACTATATTAATACTTAATAAGACTAGTGCAGCAGTCCCCAACCTTTGTGGCTTGCTTGCCTGGCTGGGGGAGAAGGGGAACCAGGCCACTCAAGTGGCAGGCTGGCTCTTGCGTGCAGCTTTTCTTGCATGAGCAACAGTTCGGTGTGCATGCATGTGCAGCTTGACTTGCGCAAGTTGAGCTGCATGCATGTGTGTGTGCATGAGTGCATGCTGGCCTGGTGCTTGAACAAGTCAAGCTGCGTGCATGCATGCACACCAGCTCACAATCGCATGGCCCAGTTCCAAATAGGCCACAGTAATGGGGGTTAGGGACCCCTAGACTAGTGCATTCTGTCTTGGGAAAGGACAGCTTAAGCTTGGGAAAGCTCTGCACAAGGTCTTCATTGGATAAAGTAGTGCCACTGAAAATTCTTAGCAGAATAATCTTGCTTGATAAAGCCTAAAACCCATGCCCAATTAGTGACAGGAGAGAAGTGAGGGATGAAGTGCATATCTTCCTTCCTTCTTCCCTTTTCTGAGTTCTCTCTTACTATAATCAGTGTAAGGGAAACAATCCACTAAAACTCCTAATTAGGATAAGGGTTATTTTGGGGCTATCTTAGCTGGCAATGACTTTTAATGTAGCAGATCCTTCTCTAGCTTCCTCCTCCCATTTTGTTCTTGGCATGATTTCACATATTAGAAAATATTAATTTCCAAGCCTGCTTGGGAGGAAAAAAAGATTTTTTTGAGTTTGATTCTTACTCCATAGTTGCCACTCTTGTCTACTGTAGGATTGTGCTCTAAATTAGTAATAGAGTTCAGTGGATTTATTATTTATGTTACTAAATCTGTATTCATCACATTATGCTAATCAACTTAAAAGTTTTATTACCAATTTCAGAAACGTTTGAGTGTAAGGCAGAACAGAAATATTCTAATAAATAAATAATGTACATTCTGATGCAATCTGTATTTTGTTTCCAAAATGATGAACTGTGTCTTAAGGCTTAAAATGAAAGACTTTATTTGAAAGAAACCTTTAACTTAAAGCTGAAGATATTTATATCTAAAATATGCATAGTCTGAGGTCAGTTCATATATTCATAGCAGATTACCTTTCACAATTATATAAAATTGATAATTTTCAAGTTGACTTTCAACAGTTCATTATGCTACCTTAAGTCATTTTAAACATTTATATACAATGTAAACTCTTCAGCTTGATTGGTAGATTGGCAGCTAAATTTCAGGATTTGTAGAAAATGCCAATGACAAAAATGTAATTCAATTTAAATAAACAATATCATTTATAATATTCATTCAATGCATGTATCATTATAAGGTATGCTTTAAAGAACTAATATGAGTTTTAATGAAATGGTACTATTCACAAATAGTTATAAATATTTTTATTATATGAAACATAGGTTGCAATCCAAATTCATTCATAGGTTATACCGTACTGTTTTCAGTAGATCTAGTCCTAATTTAACTAAGTCTGGATCTTAACCATTTATGTTGCTGGCTTATTTCTATCTATTCTTGATTGTTGATTCACAACAAATACTCATAACTTTCTCAATTTTCAGGCAAAGAATGTTAACATATCCTTGCAAAATAGCAAGGTCAGAAGATATCCTATCAAGACAAAGCTTAGGTCAGTATTCATATATACAAGTACAAAACTATGTGCTTTTTTATATATATAGAAAGTAGAACTTGATTCCAAAGAAAACTATTGTGTTTATTATGTTTGTCAGGCTATTCTGAAAAAAAGAAGGTAAGTATAAAATGTCTGCATATCTTACCAAGATTCTAAAATATCTGAGTATTGAGCTTTAACCTAAAACATTACCTATGTGTAAACAGCTCAGAATCTGGTTATATTTGCTTCTGAATAGATATGTATCAGATTGTGCTGTAGATAGAATATTACTATAAAATGAATGAGATCCAAGGAAATGTTTTAGGCTCTAAAGCAATATTTCTTTAAAGCTCTAAAGTAGCCAGCTGGGAAATTGTGGGATTGAAATTTCTATTGTTAAAGTTGCCATTTTGAGAAAACCACTTTAAAGCTTGTATCATAGGTTAAAGAATATATATATGATATTATGTTTATGTATGTATCATCTATATATTCTTTAACCTATGACCACAATTGAGCCCAACATTTGTGTTGTTAAATGAGACATTTGTTACGGGGTTTTGCCCCATTTTACAATTTTTCTTGCCTCAGTTGTTAAGTGAATTATTGTAGATGTTAAGTTAATAATATGGTTGTAAAGTGACTCTGGCTTTCCCACTGACTTTGTCAGAAGATTACAAAAGGGTGATCACTTGACCCCATGAATTTTGATCACATGACCATAGGTGTTGTGTCCTGAGCCTGTTAAAGTATTCAGCAGGCTCAGAAATGATGCAAACGGTCCCGGGCAGACCAAAAGCTGCCCAGGACCAGACTGGCTGTCGCCAGCCTTGTGCGCATGTGCAAGGCGCAAAAGCAGCCAGCTTCTTATTGGCTGACACTATCCGAGTTCAGGACTCTATAAAAGGCCTGCGTGCCTTTTGCTGTTTGCTTGGTTGTAAGGAGAAGATCAATAAAGAGATTACTTGTTCATCATGTGTCTTCCTCTAATGCCTAAGAACCGAATACATAAAATTGGCGATGAAGGTGGGATCTCTGCAAGCAAGAGAAACAAATAGGACTCACCAAGAAAGTCCTGAAGACTGGGAAGACGGCGTCCTGCATTCGCGACTCAGCCTGCCAGTACAGCATCGCTGGAGGTGAGCTCGGCAAAAGAACCCTTTCCCAAATACTAGCTTGCAGAGGAGGCAATTAGTGAAGGCTGTAAAAATTTATGATGTCAAAAATTGGCCGCTTGACGGACTTTGATGTCTCCCACCCAGAGAGATAGAATTCTTACGTAGCAAGGGTGGACAACTACTTTAGAGTGAATCAAATCAGGAAGACAGCCTGAAAGTGGCAACTCTTCTGTGCGCCTGTAGCCAGGAAGAAATCTGGTGGCCCCTGCACTTCTGGAGTCAGTAACGTACGCTGACTTGAAGAAGATGCTGAAGGAACATTTCCAGCCTAAATTGTCTGTCATTGCTTGGAGGCACACGTTCGAGCATAGAGACCAGAGGCCGGGCGAATCTGCTGCGGACTTCATCGCTGCCTTAAGACAAGCGGCCAGGCCTTGTGAGTTCAAGGACCTGGAAGAGAGGCTGCGAGATCATTTCGTGTGTGCCCTACCAAGTAGAGAACTGCAACAGAAGGTCTTCGCGAAAGAAGAAGTATCATTTCAAGATGCCTTAAGAGAGGTTGCAGCTGAAGAAGCAGCAGGCAGCACTGTGAAGGCTTTGCGGCATGCCAGGAACCCTCCAGCCACTGTGACCATCCATCAAGAGGACGCTCGAGAAGATTCAGAAGCAGATCCTGAAGAGGAGGTGGACAGACTTCATCAGCCAGCAGAAAGAAGGCTGAAGGGACATCCAGACAAGGTCCCAGCATCTCCTCAGTGCTTCGGGTGCGGAGGACACCACAACCGAGCTGACTGCAGATTCCACTTCGCCATTAGCCGGGCATATGGCAGGCAAAGCCACATTGCTTCCATCTGTTTGGGTCGCCAGAAGGTCCAACCTCGGGAAGAATTGCTTCAGAAAGGTACCAGGGTCCCCAGCCAACACAGGGTGGGTTTCTGCGCATCGCACAGGAGTATTCTGAGGACAGGGACACACAAGCTCCTTAAGAAAAAACTTTGCATTGATGTGAAGTTGCAAGGGGTTCCCTTATTGATGGAGTTAGACACAGGGTCCGCTCTATCAATCATTTCACTTGACACCTTCAAAAGGATTTGCAGCAGTAGTGGCCTTCGAGTTAAACTCAGGCCATTGAATTTAATCCTCACTGACTTCCAGAATTCCAAAGTCAATGTGAAAAGGGAGGCTATGGTCAAAGTGCAGCGTAAGGCTTTTGAGAGCTTCCTAGATGTGGTGGTAGTTGGGGGTGAACGCACAAGTCTTATTGGACTCGATTGGTTCGAGGCCCTTGGAATCCAAGTGACTGGGATTCACAGCTTGCAAACGTTGGGCCTTGCAGAAGTCTGCAAGGAGTTTGCTGATGTGTTTAGTCAGAGCTTGGCTCCTACAAGGGGCCTCCCATTGCATTAAGTTTAGACCCAACTATCATGCCCATCAGGATCAAGCCTAGAAGGGTACCTTTTGCCCTCAAAAGCAAGATAGATGCAGAGCTGGACAAGCTACTCCAGCAGGGCATCTTAGAACCAGTGAACTCTAGTCCATGGGAAACACCCCCCCCCCATTGTAACGCTTTTAAAGGCTAATGCACAGACTATAAGTGCACACTGAATAAAGCATTGCAACAGCATGCATATCCAGTGCCTGTGATAACCCACATTCTGGCCTCCCTCAAAGGGGGGCGCCTTTTTGCAAAACTTGATTTGGCACAGGCCTATCAACAGCTACCTGTTGATGAGGCAACTGCAGAGGCCCAAACGATTGTAACACATAGAGGGGCCTTTAAGGTTAAAAGACTGCAGTTTGGGGTTAATGTAACCCCTGGCATATTTCAAAGTGTCATGGAACGCACACTTCATGGTATTCCTGGGGTCTGTCCCTACTTCAATGACATCCTCATTGCTGGGGAGTCATCTCAAAATCTATGAGAAAGATTAAGGGCTGTCTTGCTTCGTTTCCGCCAAGCAGGCCTTAAATTGAAGCAAGACAAATGCAAAATAGGAGTCACTTCCACTGACTTCTTAGGCTTCAGGATTGATGCTCAAGGCATTCACCCTGCTGAAACTAAATTGCAAGCGATTCAGCAGGCCCCAAGTCCCAAGTCCAAGAGTGAGCTGCAAGCTTTCTTGGGGCTCTTAAATTTCTATCACACATAAGGCTGCAGTGGCAGAGCCGTTACACTGGCTCTTAGACAAGCAGGCTCCATGGCAGTGGACTAAAGTCCATGAAAGGAGTTTCAATGAGGTTAAGGTTGCTCTCTTCAAATGCTGTATTAGCGCATTTCAACGAGCAACTGCTTGTGTGCATCGCATGTGATGCCTCTCTTTATGGGGTGGGAGCAGTACTTAGCCACCTGAAGGCTGATGGGACACAAGTCCCTGTAGCCTACTATTCAAGGACTCTGTCATCTGCAGAGCGGAATTACACTCAGATTGACAGAGAAGCCTTGGCCATAGTGGCTGGCATAAAGAAATTCCATGATTTCTTATATGGCTGCCACTTCACGGTCTATACAGTCCATAAGCCTCTGCTGGGTTTGTTTACAACTGACAAACAGACATCACACATTATTTCTCCACATATGCTGAGATGGTCAATTTTTCTGTCAGCGTATGATTATATACTCATTCACAAACCTGGAAAAGAGATGGGCCACACAGACGGCCTCAGCAGATTACCTCTGAAACAAATAGAGGCAGATCCTGCTCCTGCTATTAACATTCTTTCCATTCAGGAGTTGCCTGAATCTCCTCTCAATGCTAGGGATGTGGCTGCAGAAACTGCCACTGATCACACGCTCACACACGTGCTGACATGGGTCTTGTCAGGATGGCCTGACACGTGTCCAAATATGGAGTTTCAAAGCTTCTGGCAAAGGAAGCACGAACTTTCTACATTCAAAGGGTGCCTGTTATGGGGTAGTAGGGTAGTCATCCCTAGGTCTTGGATGAGGGACATCCAGGAATAGTAAGCACTTGCGTGCAGCCATCTCAAGTGGCCTGGGCTCAATAAAGACATCGAGACTCACCAAGTGTGCCAACAGTCAAGGCCTGAAATGCCCCAGGCCCCTGTACATAGGTGGGAGGAAACACAAACCTCTTGGTCAAGGGTACATATAGATTATGCTGGTCCCTTTTAGGGGCAATTCTTCCTTCTCACTGACAGCCATTCCAAGTGGCTAGAAGTTGTTCCTGTTTCCTTCTCTACTACTGCCAGGACCATCCAGGTGTTGAGAGGAATTTTCACCTCACATGGACTTCCAGATGTCCTGGTTTCAGATAATGGCCCCCAATTTACCTCTTTTGAGTTCCAGGCTTTTCTTCACACCAACGTGATCTGGCATGTGACGTCTTCTCCCTTCCACCCATCTTCCAACCGCCAAGCAGAGAGGGTGGTGCACACTACCAAAGATGCTCTCAAGAAACTGACTTATGGTAACTGGCATCACAGGTTAACAGATTTCCTTCTTGCACACCACACCACACCTTGCACAGCCACAGGGAAGAGCCCAGCAGAACTCCGCTGGGGTCACCGCCTCATTACCAAACTGGACAGATTGCACCCAGACCGGGTGGCTTCACAGGTGTCACAGCCACGGGCACCTAGAGACTTCAGGTGGGCGATCCGGTCTGGGCAAGAAACTATGGGCCTGGACATCTCTGGGTCACAGCAGTGGTATTCAAGGTCTCTGGGCCACTGTCATATGAAGTAGCCTTGGATGATGGATGTGTCATTCGTAGACACATCAATCAACTGCTCTGGAGGCTTAACAGCCATGCTTCCGCTCCTGGCTCTGTCTGGGGGGGGGGAGGACCATAATCTGCATTCTGGTTCACAGTTTCCCAGTTCTAGCAGTGTCTCACAAATTGCTGAGACTGTCGCTGAGGCTGTTCGGAGGTCATCTCAAGGTTCAACAAGTGCTCTGAACAGGAATTCTCTGGAAGGGGGGGGTCATCCTGCACATTAGTTATTGCTCCAGAAAGGGAGTTGCACCAGGGGTACCCACATAATCCAAATACTTCAGATAGTGCTTCAGACAGGGAGTCGCACCGGGGGTATCCACATAATTCAAACACAGCCCCAGACTGGGAATTTCACCAGGGGCACTCACACAGTTCAGCTATTGCTCCAAAAAGGAAGTCCTTAGAAAGAGGGTTTGCCATGGAAGCGGCTCCTGACTCTGGCACCTTCGGCATGTACATGGGGGCTATGGAGTACTGGGGCACTTCCACCACTCAGGCCACTCCAGCTGCTGGCCTTGAGCTTGAGGGACAGTGCTCCCAAGAGGAGTCCATTGTGGACTTGGGGACTTCCACCCCTCCAAGGAACTCTGGCTTGGACTTAGAGGGTCCAGCCAGTCAGCAGCTGGGTGAGTCACCTGGGTCCTTGGGGCACCAAAGTCCTGGTCTGCCTAGCCTGGTAGGCGAGCAGGTAGACCAGGCACACCCACCGGCCATTAGAAGGTCACAGCGCGCCAAGTGCCCACCCAAACATCTTGGAGACTATGTGAGGTTTCTGTCAAGCAAAAGGGAACCTTGCTGGACTGGAACAGGATGCTGACTAACATTCAGTACAGAGTGTTAGTTACAATATATGATTGTGGGTGTATTTTTGTTTAGTTAAAATAATTCTTGTATACAGGTGCTCAGCCTGTGTGCAGGCCATTGTAACTCCACTACTCCCTGCCCCTTGAACAAATGTACCTGTGTGTACATAATAAATAAAAATCATGATTGCCTCATGACTATCTGCTTAGAAAAAGATTGGTTTGATATACATAGTATAAAACATAAATCTATTTATGTATAGATATGCAAATGAATTAATAAGAATTTGGTAATAGCCTAATTACCAAAGTGAAGGAAACTGTTCTGAGAGACTTGCTTTTTGCCAATGACCATGCCCTAAATGCTGGCTCAGATCCATAAGTCAGTATGAACAAATTCTCCTTGTGGCAACTCTGGGCCCACCATCAATATTCAAAAGACCCTTTTTTAAAAAAAAGATGTAAATTTGGAGGAATGGCAGAAGGGTATCAATAAATTCTTTTGGGCTGGGAAAAAACCAAGGGTTAAGTTTAAGATTTTGCAAGATGCCCGAGAAAGAGGAGGACTTAAAGCATCTAACTTGAAATTATACTATGATGCAGCTGCCTTAAGTTGGATAAGTGATTGGCTTAATTTAACAAATAAGGATATTCTTGTTCTTGAAGGGTGGGATTTAATGTATGGTTGGCATGCATATTTAATTTTTAATAAGAAAATGGACCGGGCTTTCAAATCACATATTTTGAGGAGTGCCTTACTTCGAGTTTGGAAAAAGTATTATTATAGGTTAAACTATAAAATACCTATCTGGGGGATTCCTAGACATGCAATTGAGGGGATTTCTAAGGGGATGAATTTTGATAAAATTTCGTATAAAGAATTATTAACTTGGTCAGGTTCGGATTGGCATTTAAAATCTCTAGATGTGTTAAGGCAAGAAAATATTCTACAGTCATGGTTTCAATATTTACAAATAGTGGACAGGTGGACTGTAGATAAGAAAGAAGGAATAACACTAGAAGATGGAAATCTGGTTATTCAGATTAAAGATCAGAGTCAGGCCCATATAAAAAGAATTTACAATGCTTTAATAGAATTAGACTCTGAAACAGAATTGGTTAAAGACTGTATGATTAAATGGGCTCAGAATATCCAGGATCCGATCCCATTGGACTTATGGGAGACAATTTGGATTAGAAATGTTAGATTTACACAAGCTCAAAATTTGAGGGAAAATTTTTATAAAATGTTTTACAGATGGCATTTAGATCCTAAAAAATTATCTTGTATGTATTCAAATTTACAACCCAAATGTTGGAGATGTGGTAATATGGATGCGACATAGTTTCATGTTTGGTGGAATTGTAAAAAGATAAAGGCTTTTTGGATTATGATTTGGTGGAACATTCAAAAGATTTTTAAAAGGAAGATAAAGTTCACCCCTCAGTTATTCCTATTGGGTATCTTTGTGAATTTAAATGACAAAGAAACTACTTTAATGTTGAATTTATTAACTGCAGCAAGGATATTAGTAGGCTCGTATTGGAAGAAGGATTCATTGCCTACTTTAGAAGAATGGATATTTAAAGTTTCTAACTTTGCAGAAATGGCAAAAATTTCTGCTTATTTGAAGGATCATACACAAGAAAGATATATTATTGTATGGAGAAGATGGATAGATTATATTCAGAAAAAATATGGGACTATAAAGTTTCATTTATTTTATGAATAAATTTTATAGTAACCGTTGTAGAGATTTGTTTATATGACTTAATTTAAGGGGAGTTAAAGGTTAAGTATGATGTTTTTTTTCTTGTTTTTTTTCTTTCTTCTTTTCTTTTTTTTATTATAGTTAACTTTCTTATTAATAACCCTGTACTCTGCTCTGGGAAGAGAGGGGAGGAGGGTTGAGGGTGGGTGGGTGGGTGAGTGGGTGGGTAATGATAATATAGTCATGGTAAATGCTTGGGCATTTCCCCCATGCTGCGTTCATGTGTGTGAAAGGGATGAGAGGGGAGGAAGGAGTAGGGAGGAAATAGGATGGTTAGAGGAGAAGGGGAGGGGAAGAGAGTAGGAGGAGAGGAGAGAAAGAGGAGGGAAGTAGGGAAGGATTAGAGAGGGTGGATGCAGCCTGGGGGGAATGGGCAGGCGGTACCAATGGTTAGGAATTTATTTTATTTTGTATGAATAAATGGAAAATAAAAACTTTTTAATAAAAAAATATTCAAAAGACCCAAGTCATGCATCAGCCTCTCCTCATGCAACATATAATTCTTGACTTACAACCATTCATTAAATGACCGTTCAAGTTAGTATGGTACTGAAAAAGTGACTTATGACCATTTTTCACACTTATAACCATTGCAGCATCCTCATGATCACATGATTAAAATTCCAATTTTTAAAAAAATCTTCAAATACAGTTGCCTTCTAAACATATATAAAGCTAATAATATAACAAGCAATGAAAAAGTTGTTTATAGTGAACACATATTCAGATTAGAGCAGGAGAAATTAAAATTAGTCCCTGAAAGAAAAATAAATAAAAGTATAGTGCATGAAGTTGCTATTCTTATTTCTATATTTAAAAATTGTCATTTAAATGCACAAACATAAAACATATACACCAATAGAAAGAAAATTAGAATAGCATTGGAAAAGTAAGGACTGGACTAGTCACAATGTCTTGTCCAAGAAAATTCTGGAAGGTTGTTATTGTAATAATATTTCAGAAGGGAATTTTATGTTAGTTGTTTTTAATTCTTGTAAAAAGGTACAATGAATAAATAAAATATAAGTAAACTTTTCATGCATATTAGTCATACAAAATTAGATCCCATCTTGTTAATCCTAAATACATTTGAAATCAGTGGGAGAAACAGCAAAACAATGAAGAAGAACAGTGGCATGTTAGACACTTTTGAGTTATGCTGGCTCACTGAATGGTAAACTTTTTCTTCTTCAGGAATCTTCATCTCTTTCCATTTTAAGTCAGTTCCAGGGAATTGAAAGTAAATAAGTTCCCCAATAAGTCTATTTCAAACTGCAAAAGCATCAACAGATATGTGTCCATGTATTGCTTACTATATTTTATTTTATTTATTTATTAATAAAATTTATATGCCGCCCAATCCCTAGGGACTCAGGGCGGCGTACAAAATTAAAACAATAAATATAACAATAAAAATGAGTACATTCACTCATTCATGAGTCCCAATCGTATCCCGGTCCCCCCAGGGACATCAACCCCAGGCCTGCCGGAACAGGAGAGTTTTAATAGCTTTCTTGAAAGCCGGCAAGGTGGGAGTAGTTCGAATCTCAGGGGGAAGTTGATTCCACCATGTCGGAGCCACCACAGAAAAGGCCCTTCCCTGAGCGCCTGCCAGCCGACATTGTCTGGCCGACGGGACCTGAAGGAGGCCCAATCTGTGGGACCTCACCAGTCTCTGGGAACTATGCGGCAGTATGCGGTCCTGTAAGTAACCTGGTCCTAAGCCATGAAGGGCTTTAAAGCTGACAACCAACACCTTGAATTGCGTCCGGAGACCCACAGGAAGCCAGTGCAGCTCGTGGAGGATAGGTGACACATAGATGTACCTTGGTGCACCCACAGTCGCTCTCATGACTGCATTCTGAACCAACTGCAGCCTCCGAACGCTCTTCAAGGGTAGCCCCATGTAGAGTGCATTACAGTAATCCAGTCTTGAGGTGACAAGGGCATGAAGTAACCGTGAGTAGAGCCTCCTGGTCCAAATAAGGCTGCAACTGGTGCACTAGGCGAACCTGGGCAAAGGTCCCCCTGGCCACAGCCGATAGATGTTGTTCCAAATTTAGCTGTGAGTCCAGGAGGACACCCAAGTTGCGTGCCTGCACTGAGGGAGGTAAATTTACCCCTCCCCCAGAATTAATGATGGACCATCAGAATGACTCTTGAGGGGCAAGACCCAGAGCCACTCGGTCTTGTCAGGGTTGAGTCTAAGCCTGTTCACCCCATCCAGACCCTCACATTTTCCAGGCACCGGCACATCACGTCGACTGCTTCACTCTTCCTTAATAATTAAGGGTCTCTAAAAATAGCCATATTTTAAACTTTTTCTGTAAATATGTTATTGACAGAATGTTTGTTCCCACTCAGTTAAACTTGGAAACTATCCCCCAATAAGATTAAGAATTTAGGATTCATTTGAAATTACACAGTATTATTAATAGAATAAATTTTAAAATGCATTTTAAAATGAATTTATTGATAAGTTACATATGAAACATAAACATTGTAATGATTGCTATTTCCAGTTAATGCCTGTAATTGAATTAAATTAAACAATTGAGGTAATATAATTTTTAGTAAAAACATTATTTTATGTTATTAGTTGTAACAGAGACAGAAATTATACTGAAAGATTTGGACCAAATTCTCAGTCAAGTGTTAGTCACCTCCAAGCCTTTCTTGGAGTCATCTGGGAATCGAGAGGACAATAATGAAAGAGAAGAGGTATGAATTATTAATTGGAAGTCCAGAAACTGCTACTAATGGGGGGGGGAGCTAAAATCCTATGCGTGCTTATCTAAGAATAAATTCCATTAAAATCAATGAAACATAGTTTGAATAAGCATATATGGGGCTAGGCTGATTTTAGAATGCATTTGCAAAAAGTGTTCACCTCTAACATTAAAAAGAATAATTTCACTGTTAATCTGAGAAATAATACATATCCTTCAAATAAATATATTTTAGTGACTAAATAAAATATTTATCAGTAGAATAACATTATACTGATAAATGAGCTTCTTTTTATTTTGGCCAAATCAAAAAACAACTGTCATTTTAATCCTATTCTTCCACCCTTTATATGTTTTTAAATGGACAGAAGGAATATGTGACAGTGCAAATCTGGATTTATAAAGAAAGAGAGTGCTATATGAAAATACAATTATGTATTCCCTTATATATTAATTACATCTGCTATACTATTTTCCAACAAATTCTAGTTGGATCACAATCCACAAGACTGTGTCTATAATAGACCAAGTAAACAGCAAAAGAAACAATTAAAAAATGAACTTCGTTGATAAACTTGACAATCTTTCCAGTATATTAAAACTGATGATTTTAGATTAGTCCTATTTATTTCATTTGGATATTTCAATAGATCTGGATCCAATGCAGAATTTCCAGTTGAAAAATCATATTTCCATCAAGAAATAGCTAGATTATTCAGCAAATGAGTAATGTATTGTGGTTTTTGATTTACATTTATATTCTCACAGTACAATTATTTTTAAATAATGCTTTGTTTTCTATGAGATTTAGCTAGATTAAATCTTGTTTCCACACTGCAATGCACTGAATTTTGCAAGGTGTTTAGCAAAAAAATAAGACAAACCACATTATAGGTTAGCAGGAAGTGTGAATCTAATCATTAGCTGTGCAAATATAATGAGTCATCTCTTCTGAATCAAGTGCATGGAATTGCGGCACTAATACATTTTATTAACTTTTATTATCAGTTAAAAATATAGACGAAGCAAAAGTTAGAAAAATAAAAAAGCAAAAAGTATAAAAAGAGAAGAAAAAATTAATGACTTACGATTGTTCTTGGTGCAGTAAACAATGAAAACAATAGATCAATTTGTTGTTTTACATTTCACAACATCTCAAATGATTTCTATAATTACAAAACTAGTCTAATCATTAAAACCTAAAGCAAAAATTTCATTTTCTGTCAGTTTCTAGAAAAAAATTCAGAAGCAGTTTCCAATTAGAAACATAACTAGATAAATTCTTTAATTGAAGCAATTTCACCATCTATGCTAGCTCCATCACCTTTGCCACCAATTCTTCCATTGTGGGAATTAGTGTGTCTTTCCAACTTCATGAAAACAGTTGCAAAGTTACATAATATAGTCACAATATGAATGAAGTCTTATTCTTTTTTTCTTTTTTGGCTTTAGGTGCTTAACTGCTCTTTAGAAGCTAGTGAAGAAAGTAGACCAATGGAAATCAGCACTGAAGAAGATTGTATTATAATTGATGGGAAAGCTTTCATGGCTGGAGAATGCATAGAGAGCATAACAGAACAATTTAAAGAAATAGATTATTTAATGGCTGACTTCCAAGGCAGCTTGTAGCACTAATAAGAGAGAATCTGTTATCCTGTTTATAACTTTAGAGGCATCCTTTTTCACATATAGTGGAAGAATGTTAAAAGCAGTTCAATAATATATAATATATATAATTATGTAATATATGTAATAATATATATTACATGGAGTTAGATTTACTTTAACAAGGGGTCAACAATTTGTTGCTAAAGTTGATATCCAATGTAGTCCATATTATTGTATAAATATATATTATAAGGAAAATTAATAGCAGTGTCATGTGTTTTTAGATATTGTTTTCTATAAAAATCAGATTGAAAATAAAGATTAATCATACTTCAGTCTAGAGAGTTTTTAAGATCTGAAGCTTTCTGACAAATCAGTTTATGTATACTTTTGTAGAAAGTCATTATGAAAATTCAATATTGTAAGAGTTGTAATTGGAAGCCTCAATTTTAAATAATTATATGAATTTCTTTGTTAAGATTCATTGATGGATCACATCATACATCCATAGATATAATTCCAACTGGGATGTTTTCAATTGAGCCATCAATTTGCAGTAAACTCTATTTGTTCCTAGCTAGAGCAGGAACTATTTTCTCATATGACCATAGAGAATAGAAAAACGATATCCCGGTGTGATTTCCTAAGAGCCATGAAATTGATCTCATATGCCTCCCACATACTTCTGATTAGAAAAATGTGTACTTAGAAAGATCATTAAAAAGCAGAAGGTCTGTATATGATTCAGCATTATCACAACTTTTTTGTTCTAATAATTAGGATTACAACTTTAACACTTCATTTAAACAATCTAGAAAAGTTGCCATTCTTGCCTCCATTCAATTCCATTTTTAACATAAAATTAGGGCACAGAATAAAAATATGCTTATTTTAACTATGCCATTTGTAGCACATGTACAATATACATGTGTGTTTCTTCCACAATTAATTATTTTGATTTTTTTTGTTGTAAATAAAATGAGTATATTATTGACTTCAAATCATGTAACATTATATTTTCTTCACTTGTGATATATCTGTATACTGTTAGATGAGTGCATTATACCATTTTATGAATCAGAAGTACATTAAGAATTCTAGTAAGCAAATAGTTATCTACAAGAGTTTTCTTTAAGAAGTATTAGTACGAAATAAATCAGATAATATTATCTGAAGCATCAAAAGCAAACAAGAAAAACACAACTTTTCCTTCATAGGAACACATCTACTTATATGGCCAGATGTATTGATTTAAGTATTATATATCACATGCTGGTTAGGTTGGGGAATTAAAAAAAAATACCTTGAAAAAGGCAATAATGAATAATTTCTTAGTACCGTACTTTCTGGCATATAAGACGACTTTCGCAAGCGTTAAAATCGGAGCCAAAGTCGGGGGTCGTCTTATACGCCGGGTCACCTTATACGCCGGAAATAACGGTACTTCAAAAAGAAACAAATCCTGCAAGGATGCAGTTGCTGGAACCTGAGTTCAACTTGAAGATTTTTCTGTTCCTTTTTATCTCATACATGAACACATTCAGTGTTCTGCAATAACTTATTCATTCATTTATTTAATCAGCCTGGGAAAATGATAGAGTAGAATCACTGGGTGGATCTCCATAGCAGTCTGGCTATGAATTCCAATACGATATAAATTTGGCCTTTCACATGCTTAATAAAATATCTTATATAACAAGTATTGTGAATAGAGAAGGGAGATCAGCTTTCTGCAGTTTGCTGGCAGGGAATTTTGTATTCCTGAGACAGTTGGAAAGTGCACCTTCTGCAGGTTTCAATATGTAAGAAATATTTTTTCATCACTTCATCCATATATGCTAAACTCCTTTCTTATATAACTATAGAGGAAACTATCTAGGAAAAGTGTAACGAGGTGCCTAAGATGTTTGATTTGTGAAAACTACTTCCACAAATTATTACAACCTACTTATTTTTCATTTTATTATTAATTCAAATCTTTAAGACCATTCACAGTAATATACAATCTTATAGTAGCAAAATATAAATAAATTAAATAAATTTCTCTTAGTACTCTCCAAACTATTCTGGTTTTTATTTTGAATGTTGGCTCTGGACATTTTTGATTTGGGTTTTGTGCTTGTGTGAGCAAAGTGTGATTGGAGCTGCCGTCTCTTTATAAATATTGGTGGGGTTGTGTGGAGTGCTGGCTTAGTTGCTGTAGGTGGGTTGATTGGCTGTGTTGGAGTTATTGTTTGCGGATTGTTTGGCTGTTTCATAACATCCTGAGTAGTTGAGGTGCTGGCTGTGTGCCCATTAGTCTTTTGTGTTGTAACAACCTGGGTAATGGGCTGTGTGGTGACATCCTGAGATCTAGTGTGGTGATATCCTGAGTTCTGTGTTGCAACATCCTGGATGGTAGGCTGTGTTGTAACATCCTGAGTGTTAGCGTTGTGACCTCCTGAGTTCTGTGATGTGATGTCCGGAGCAGAAGGCTGTGATGTAACATACCAGGCTTATTTATAGAGAGATGGCAGCTCCGATCACACTTTGCTCGCACAAGCATGAAGTCGAAGACCCCAGCCTGGAGATGACAAGTGGGACCTCGTCAAAACATCACCAAGATACTCTCAATCTTACACGGGAAAAGACCCGAATACGCCAAGACCTGCATATATATATATATATTATAAACAAAATATAAACATAGTGAGCATACAAAACTAAATGTGTATTCCGATTCCCAACCAATAAATTTTGGTAACACTTCTTTTGAACAGGTTTTTAGAAGGGCCCTCATGTGGTAAAGTATGTTTGAACTCCTTATCTTATTTTTGATCCATTTTGTCTGGCTTGCATAACGTCCTGATGAAAGGAAAGAGATTCCTCTGTTCCAAAGGGAACATAATTAGCCCAGGATTTCTTTTCATAGATATTTGCATGCAGAAAAATCTTTATCGAATTTGTAAAAATGTACAGATATGAAAGTATTGTGAGCATCAATGGCAGGGTCAGGATCCATTTGTGTAGCTCCATAACTTTTCCCTCTTAAGGGGACTATTTGAGAAGTGATAAGGCATCACTGTATTTTGAATCCAGCACTGGGAAGAAGAGCTTTTAGAAGGGAATCAGAAATTAGGAAAATTGCTTGTTAATACAAGACTAACCCATTTTCTACAGCTAAATTTTTTATCACAGACATCATTACTCAACATAATGATATCACAATTTAAGGATGTATTGCTGCATATGCTTACCTGCATGCAATGTATATTACATGTACATTGATAACAACATACCCATAATATAAAAGTTTTATGACGTCCCTATGACTATATCCACTAGACTGTGCCTTACCTGAATAATGAAAGGAGCTGCCAACTTGATTTCATAAGAACTGTAAGAAATTATTTATTTTTAAGCACAAACTGACCTGGTCATGTCAGAAATCAATAAAGTGCAAAGCAGTAAGAAATTGCCAGTAATCCCCAATACTTTACTTTAAGAGCAGAGCACTTTTTTCATTGTACTAATACTAGATCTAGCTAGTGCTGGAGCCTGTAGTTAACTCCAAATGCCACTTTTGTATGTGTGTTTTGTTCTTCTCTCTTTCTAGGCAGTTTTCTTACTTTAAGTGAAGTAGTCAAGGCTCCAGATCTAGATATTATACTATGCTTCAATTGTTTTATTAATTTTCACACTTTTTTCTATAACATATTTCCAGTATGTGAGTGAATACTACTGCTATAATGTTTTACTTCCAAGCCTGGGATGTACAATATTGCAATATATTTGTAAGAGTTATATCATTTGTATGAGACAAATAGATTTAAAAAGCATACATTTTATATATAATATTTGGAAAGCTTAAAAGTTGTCTGGTCCAACAACCTATTGTCAACACTGCTAATATTGAATATTCTTGCTTTGACAAAATATGCAGAACTGTCTGGTATTTTTAGAGTTAATTCAGATGACAGAGAAAAGGGAGGAGATAGTAGGAAAGCCCGGGAAAATGAACAGAAGTGAATCTTTGCCCTCCAAGTTAATTGGAAGATGTGCATCATGACCCCAAAATAGGGGAGGGGAAATGCCTGGAATGTTATGTGCAAAGGGAAGGAAAATTCAGATCTTGGCATCCATCATGCCATGCTGACACGTCTCTACACTAATAAAGGTTTTTTTAGGTTAAACCATGCCTGAAGATTCTTTGAAGTATTTCATTAGTCAGACACATGACATCATCCCAAGATCTGAATTTTCCCCTGGGATAAAGAAAACAAAATGAGAGCTCCTCACCCATCAATGGTTCAAAGATAATCAACCCTCCCTAACATGTAGGGATGGCTTGGCTTACAAACGGGGGAAGCTATATTTGCCAGAAGCCCTCTGTCTTAATGCTCTCAAACACAGCCATGATGTAAAACAGGCTGGACACTTTGGATATTTGAAAACTCTACACTTCACCCACCCGCAATTTTGGTGGCCGGGGCTGAAAAAGGATGTGGAAAACTATGTAAAAAGTTGTACTGTATGTGCCACAATGAAAAGAATTCCAGGGAAAACCCTTCTCAACCATGGGAAGAAATAGCTATGGACTTTATAGTAGACCTACCTGAAAGTAGAGAATATAATGTCATCTGGACTGTGATAGACCTGTTTTCAAAGCAGGCTCAAATTCATCACCTGCAAAGGATTCCCATCTGCCCAACGACTGACCAAATTGTTCCTGGAACATATCTACCGGCTGCATGGCACCCCTAAGCGAATAATTTCGGACAGGGAGGTGCAGTTTACAGCAAAGTTTTGGAGGAGTTTTCTTAAATTAATTAGATCATCTCAAGGGTTATCATCTGCTTTTCATCCTGCCATCAATGGGGCTTCAGAATCCGCTAACAAAATGGTGGAGCAATATTTTAGATACTACGTTTCTTACCAGCAGACAAACTGGACTGATCTCCTCCCTTTTGCAGAGGTGGCGTACAATAATTCTGTGCACAGCAGCACCAACTACACGTCTTTCAGAGTGGCCACAGGAAAAGGGTTCAGCCCAATACCTGAACACCCACAGGTGCCCTCCGCTTCCCAGACACTTGACCAATGGGTGAGGGGGTGGGAAGAAGTTTGGAGAAACACAAAAACTGCTTTAAAAAAGACCTTTGAAACATAGGAAACAGAGGAAATAGATGAACTTTTTGCTAGTCAGCTAACTAAGGTATGTAGGGAGCACATCACAATAGTAATGGGGGACTTTAACTACCCTGACATCAACTGGGAGACAAACTCCGCACCAAGTGGAAGATCAAACAGGTTCCTGGCAAACCTAGCAGACAACTTCGTATCCCAAAAAGTAGAGAAAGGAACTAGGGGATTAGCCATTTTGGATCTAATTCTCACTAACAGAGATGAAATGATAGAAGGTGTTGAAGCCATAGGAACCCTGGGAGGAAATGATCATGCAATATTAGAATTCATCATTATGGAAGCACAAGCAATAGAACACAGTCAAACTAGAGTCTTGGACTTCAAGAGATCTAGTTTCAATAAACTTAGAGAGAGCTTGGGAAGGATTCCATGGATGAGAATCCTCAAGGGGAAAACAACTCAAGAAGCTTGGGAAATTTTGAAAAATGAGATAATAAAAGCACAGTCTAGCACAATACCAATAAAGAGGAAAAACAACAACTCTCAAAAGAAACCAGCATGGCTGCATAAAGAACTGTCTGACAAATTGAAAGATAAAAAGGAAAAGTATAGAAAATGGAAAGAGGGGAACATAACTAAGTCAGAATATCAGCAAATAGCCTGAGCCTGCAAAGATGAAGTGAGGAAAGCCAAGGCTCAAAATGAACTAAGGCTTGCGACCAAAGTCAAAAATAACAAAAAAAGCTTCTTTTTAAAAACAAGAAAAAAGTGAAGGAAATGATTGGTCCATTAGTGGGTGGAAGTGGCAAGAAGGTGACAAGCAACAGGGAGAAAGCAGAACTATTTAATTCAGTTTTTGTATCTGTCTTTACACAAAGGGAAAAAACAGACCAACCTATCAAAAATAGTGCCATAAAAAACAAAATAGAAACACAAGTTAAGATAGGCAAGAAAATGGTAAGTGAGCACCTGTCCAGTCTAGATGAGTTCAAATTGCCAGGACCAGATGGATTACACCCCAAGGTACTCAAGGAACTGGCAGATGTGATATCGGAACCACTGCACTATATTTTTCAAAGATCCTGGAACACAGGGGAACTACCAGAGGACTGGAAGGGAGCTGATGTAGTTCCCATCCTCAAAAAAGGAAAAAAAAATGGATCCAGGAAATTACAGACCTATCAGCCTGACCTCAATACCTGGGAAGATCCTGGAAAAGATAATCAAACAATGAATCAACGAACACCTAGAGGCAAACAAAGTCATTACTCAAAGCCAACATGGGTTTGTCAAAAATAGATCATGCCAGACAAATCTTATTGCATTCTTTGACCAAGTGACAAAATTAGTGGATCAGAGGAATGTTGTAGACATAATTTACTTGGACTTCAGTAAGGCGTTTGATAAAGTAGATCACAACCTACTACTTGATAAGATAGAAAAATGTGGGGTAGACAGAATCACCACCAGATGGATCCGTAGCTGGCTGACCGGCCGTACTCAGCGAGTGGTCCTCAATGGAACTGCATCTATATGGAGGGAAGTGTGTAGTGGGGTGCCACAGGGCTCTGTTCTGGGCCCAGTACTCTTCAACATCTTCATCAACGATTTGGATGAAGGGATAGATGGGGAACTCATCAAATTTGCAGATGACACCAAGCTGGCAGGAATAGCCAACACTCCAGAAGACAGGCTTAAGATATAGAAGGATCTGGACAGACTTGAACACTGGGCACTAACTAACAAAATGAAATTCAATGGTGAAAAAAGCAAGGTTCTACATTTAGGCAAGAAAAACCAAATGCACAAGTACAGCATAGGTGGCACCATGCTAAATAGTAGTAACTGTGAGAGGGACCTCGGAGTCCTAGTAGACAATCACTTAAATATGAGCCAGCAGTGTGATGCAGCTGCCAAAAAGGCCAACACAGTGCTAGGCTGCATTAACAGAGGGATAGAATCAAGATCACGTGAAGTATTAATACCACTCTTCAATGCCTTGGTAAGGCCACACTTGGAATACTGCATCCAGTTTTGGTCACCACGATGTAAAAAAGATGTTGAGAATCTAGAAAGAGTACAGAGAAGAGCAACAAAGATGATTAGGGGACTGGAGGCTAAAACATATAAGGAACGGTTGCTAGAATTGGGTATGTCTAGTTTAACGGAGAGAAGGACAAGGGGGGACATGATAGCAGTATTCCAATATCTCAGGGGCTGCCATAAAGAAGAGGGAATTAAGCTATTTTCCAAAGCACCTGGAGGCAGGACAAGAAGCAACGGGTGGAAACTAATCAAGGAGAGAAGCAACCTAGAACTAAGGAGAAACTTCCTGACAGTGAGAACAATTAATCAGCGGAACAACCTGCCTCCAGAAGCAGTAAATGCTCCAACACTGGAAGTTTTTAAGAAGAGACTGGACAGCCATTTGTCCGAAATGGTGTAGGGTTTCCTGCCTGAGCAGGGGGTTGAACTAGATGACCTCCAAGATCCCTTCCAACTTTATTATTATTATTATTATTATTATTATTATTATTATTATTATTATTATTATATAAAAAGCAGGCTGATGGAAAGAGGACTCCCCAAAGAACATTCCAAGTTGGGGAAAAGGTTTATTTGTCAACTAAATATTTATGCCTCAAATTGCCCAGCAAGAAATTGGGACCAAAATTCTTGGGGCCTTTCCCCATAGTAAGGATCATCAATCCAGTCACCATAGAACTAAAACTCCCTAGACGTTTAGGGAGAATTCATTCCCTCTTCCATTGCAGTTTGTTGAAAACTTATCGGGGCTCCACTTTAAGACCTCCTCTGAAGAAGGCACCTGGGCCCCTTGTAGTTGCGGGACAGACCCACTATGAAGTGAAACATATTCTTGACTCTAGAATTTTTAAAGGGAAATTGCAGTACCTAGTACAATGGAAGGGATACCTGTTGTCTGAAGCCACCTGGCTGAAATCCAGTGAGATGAAAGCTGACAGTCTCATCAAAAGGTTTCAGGCAAAATACCCGAACAAACTGAGAACTAACCATTAATATATGCTTTTGTTTACATTACAGGATCTGTCCTTTTTGTAAAGGGGGGCGGATGTCAATGCTGCTAATATTGAATATTCTTGCTTTGACAAAATATGCAGAACTGTCTGGTATTTTTAGAGTTAATTCAGATGACAGAGAAAAGGGAGGAGATAGTAGGAAAGCCCGGGAAAATGAACGGAAGTGAATCTTTGCCCTCCAAGTTAATTGGAAGATGTGAATCATGACCCCAAAATAGGGGAGGGGAAATGCCTGGAATGTTATGTGCAAAGGGAAGGAAAATTCAGATCTTGGCATCCATCATGCCGTGCTGACACATCTCTACGCTAATAAAGGTTTTTTTAGGTTAAACCATGCCTGAAAATTCTTTGAAGTGTTTCATTAGTCAGACACATGACACCTATTCCATTGACTATCTTTACTATTTAAGCTCCAATTAATATTATGCATGAAAATGAGCTGACTGGCTATACTAAAAAAGGAAAAATTAAACTCAAATTAACTACAAGAGCTGTTTTTCTCATTTGGCATAAGAAGAAAAAAGTAATAAAGCCTCTACTTCTCCCAAGCATAGAAAGCTCTTTCTTTGGTTGTTTTTGCAAATGACCCATATCAATCTGTTATCAGTAATGGATGCAGACGTGAATGAAAAATCTCTTTACAAAAGAAATAAATTATTTATTTACACATGTAAATGCATAACACATCAAACTCAATGCTGAGAAGTATTTCTATGAGTTTCACCACTCTATGATATGTGTATTCACAAATGGCAATTAATTTCTTCTAGAACTTCTGACTTCTTGATCAACAAACTTTATACAATCCTATGATGGCTTGGGACAGAAATGACATTACATTTGTCATCCTTGCATCAAAGTTATGGTCTATATTAGGGAAAAAAATAGAAATATGCAACCTTCCCAGATACCTTTCAACAGGAAAACTCAGGATATTTTAATGACTGCTCATTCACTTATACATTCAGATGTAGGCTCTACATTTAGGCAAAAAAACCCCAAACCCACAGATAAAGTATAGGTGGTATCTTGCTTAATAGTAGTAACTGTGAGAGGGACAATCACTTAAATATGAGCCAGCAGTGTGTTGCAGTTGCCAAAAAAGCCAACATAGTGTTAGGCTGCATTAACAGAGGGATAGAATCAAGATTACATAAAGTGTTAATACCATTTTACAATGCCTTGGTAAGACCACACTTGGAATATTGCATCCAATTTTGGTCACCATGATGTAAAAAAGATGTTGAGACTCTTAAAAGTGTACAGAGAAGAGCAACAAAGATGATTAGGGGACTGGAGGCTAAAACATATAAGGAATGGTTGCTGGAATTGGGTATGTCTAGTTTAATGAAGAGAAGGAAGAGGGGTGACATGATAGCAGTATTCCAATATCTCAGGGGCTGCCACAAAGAAGAGGGAATCAAGCTATTCTCCAAAGTACCCAAAGACAGGAAAAGATGCAATGCATGGAAACTAATCAAAGAGAGAAGCAACCTAGAACTAAGGAGAAACTTCCTGATAGTTAGAACAATTAACTAGTGGAACAACTTGTCTCCAGAAGTAGTGAATGCTCCAACACTGGAAGTTTTTAAGAAGAGACTGGTCAGCCATTTGTCTGAAATGGTATAGGGTTTCCTGCCTGAGTTGGATTACAAGACCTCCAAGGGCCCTTCCAACATTATTATTATTATGGATCATTGCACAGTCAGCAATGATGTTCAGACTGGCATTTTGTCTACCTATCGAATCCTTACCCAGGACCTGGGATAGGCAGATGTGGATGTTTGATGGTATTACAGATATCGTTGCAGGATGGAAGCAGTTCCTAGTAAGGCTGCCTTTTGCAATTGACTAATAGCAAATTTGTCAGTGCCAATGGTGTTCAAGTGATGCTCCAGTTGTTTTGGGATTGCACCCAAGGCACCTATTACTATTGGTACTAGGTGCCTGGGGTATTATTATTATTATTATCATCATCATCATTATTATTTATTTAAGAATTGCAATGATTTTTTAACTGTGGTTAAAAAAATTGTACAATTGGGTATGATTCACTTAACAATCACCTTCTTTAGGAATGGAAATCTTAATTCCAATTGTCCTTGTAAGTCAAGGACAATTTTTAATCTTGATTTTCATCACACAAACTCCATCGTAACAATTAGTAATTAAACATCATGTTAAGGAAGCCTCTGAGCTTTTTCATTTGTAATCATAGCACAAACATATCCTGGGTGATTAAACCTTGTTTTTCAGTTGTGTTCCCTGAGGACTGTGGTGGGTCACATGGTTAGGATGCAGGGTTGACAAATAGCAAGTCTATGTTGGCAGGGTGAGCTCCTGTCATTTGCTCCAGCTCTTGCCGACCTAGCAATTTGAAAGTGAGTGCTCGCAAGTAGATAGATGTGTCAGTGGACACATTAATGGGGACAAGTGTCCTCCAGGCAACACTGATGTAACAAACTAATCCTTTCAACCTGGAAGAGGTTTGATTTAATCTTGTCCCCAACTTGTGACTCACACAAGCTTTAGCTTGATTTGCTTGATTAGGTGCCATCACTTTAGTATTGATTATGCAACTACATAGATATATTTTCTCCAAGATGATTTGTTCCTAACCTGGTCTTTCAGGTGTTCCCTCCTTTAGCTGTAGAAGACATATTTGAAAGTAGTATGCCTTCCTGCTCTCCCTACAACATCATCCTCCAAGTGTAGCCTCAATTGTTTATGAAATTGTCAGCTATTACTCAAGTGACTGCAGTTACGTGAAACAAAAGCAATAGAGATAAGGTGCTCTGTTAGTACAAATCACACATACAAGCTTAAACATAATAATTCTTTATGGACAGATGATTAAAACTACTAGCAAATTCTACCAAGAATTACAGCTTTTTAAACTTTATGATCTGTAATGGGTCAAAAGTTATTACTAATACACAGCAGAACAGCAAAATAAGGATCCATAATAGAGACAGCAATGTTCATGGCAGATGTTTTTCTGCTGAGGGAAGGAAAAATGGATTGCAGGTCAAAATCCTCTTTGTTGCTTAATACAGTTCAGTATCTATATTTTTCTCTGTCCCCTTTGGGAGTGGTATAAAATGTAAATAATTGCAAGACAAATGCATTGGTTTCTGCAGAGAAAATTAGTTCTCTCAGATAGAAGAAGATTAGTCAGAATTGTAATCAAATTTCTCTATTCTCATTGTTTCACTCAGGCATCAATGGGGCAGGGGCAAACGGGAGAAAAATGAAATACCATCTTTTATGTTCTTAACATGCAATGTCATAACACAAGCTCAAAAGTCTGGAGCTTGCACATCATCATTTTGGCATCTTTCTGGTTAGAAATGAATGCCTACAGTTTTCTTCACCAATTCTCTTTGAAGACAATGATTGGACTATATTGCTATTTTATGCAATAAGTGATGGTTACTAACTGAGATGCTTCTGATAGAGGCATCTGATCAAGACAATATGTAGAATAGATGGTGAATACTGAAGGAATGGTTTGCAAGTAACATAGAATTCCTAAAGTATTTCTGCTGAATATTAAGCAGGTAGCATGCCAAATCAGAAACCTGAAAATTATTGTACTGGGATTAGTCATAAGACATTGTGATGCTATTCATAAATTATCATTTAAGCTACTTACCTCTTAGAGAATTCATAGCCAATAATCTGACCACAGAAATATCTCAGGGCCCAAAACTCTAATTCCTATTGCTTAAAAAACTGGAGAAGGAAATGGCAACCCACTCCAGTATATTTGCCATGAAAACCCCATGGACAGTACCAAAAGGCAAAAAGATATGACACTGGAAGATGAGCCTCTCAGGTCGGAAGGTGTCCAATATGCTACTGGGGAAGAGCAGAGGGCCAATACTAGTAGCGCCAGAAAGAGTGAAGTGAAAGGACGCATCTTGTGGTGAAAGGAAAGTCTGATGCTGTAAAGATCTTTTCTCCATAGGAACCTGGAATGTAAGATCCATGAATCAAGGCAAACTGGACATGGTCAAACAAGAGATGACAAGACTGAATAGTGACATCTTTGGAATCAGCAAATTAAAATGGATAGGCATTGGTGAATTTAATTCAGAGGACCATCAGGTATACTACTGCAGGCAAGAATCCCTCAGAAGAAATTGAGTAGCCTTCATAGTCAATAAAAGAGTAGGAAAAGCAATACTGAGATACAATCCCCAAAATGACAGAATGATCTTAGTGCGAATCCAAGGCAAACCATTCAATATCACAGTAGTCCAAGTCTATGCCCCAACCACTAGTGCTGAAGAGGATGAAATTGACCAGTTCTATGAAGCCCTAGAGCATCTTATAGAATGAACACCAAAAAATGATATCCTTATCATCATGGGGGATTGGAATGCTAAAGTAGGAAGCCAAAAGATAACTGGAATAACAGGCAAGTTTGGCCTTGGAGTACAAAATGAAGCAGGGCACAGGCTGATAGAATTTTGTCAAGAGAATACGATGGTCATAGCAAACACTCTTTTCCAACAACCCAAGAGACAGCTCTACACATGGACATCACCAGACGGTCAACACAGAAATCAGATTGACCATGTGCTCTGCAACCAAAGATGGAGAAGCTCTATACAGTCAGTAAAAACAAGACCAGGAACTGACTGTGGCTCAGATCATGAGCTTCTTGTTGCAAAATTTAGGCTTAAATTGAAGAAAGTAGGGGAAAACACTAGGCCACTCAGGTATGAACTAAATCATATCTCTGATGAATATACAATAGAGGTGACAAATAGATTTAAGGAATTAGATCTGATAGTCAGAGTGCTTGAAGAACTATGGATGGAGGTTCACAACATTGTACAAGAGGTAGCAATCAAACCATCCGAAAGAAAAAGAAATGCAAGAAAGCAAAATGGCTATCTGAGGAAGCTTTGCAAATAGTTGAGGGGAAAATGGGGAAAAAGGTGTGTTCGATATGATTGCCATTTTGAGTTATTTGTAAAAATAATAAAGGCGAGATACAAATAGACAGACAGGCAGACAGGCAAATGACACAATGAAAAATATTGCCACGCATTTTGACAGAAAATCAATATACCTTGTATTGACGTGAACAAACTCATTTTGCCTAACGATGTTGAGTGTTGCTTTGGGGATACAAATGCATAGTGATATTGTTTCTTTCTTTCATCATTCGCTATGAATCTCTGTGGATATCTATAATCTCCTGCTCTCCTTCCCCTCCCCTCCCCCCCCCCACTTGGACTTTCCTGATTCCATCTTGTTGTGATTACTGCCAGGTTTGGTGGGGGGTTTTTTTTGTTTTTTTTTTTTGAAAGGTCCTATTTCTGCAAGAGCATGTGATCATGATCTTTTCTTTTCACAGTGAGGAAGCTACAGCTGTTGGTTCTTTTAAAGACTCTGAAGGCCAAGCAAAATGAACAGGAGTGGATGGATAGACCGTACAAGGATAAATGAAGGCCAGCAGCTAATCAGCTTTTTTAAAAGAAACACATTTCACTTTCAATAAAAGTTACTGTTAACACAAACACTTTTTTTCTTCAAGAACCTGATTTTTCTGAGAGAATGGAGCATAACGGCTATTACACATCTTACTGTTCACATGTCAGCAGCTTTTGCTTCAGGTAGACATCTCTCCCTTGCCTGCCACTTGCCACCTTTCTTCATATCTCCATTTCTTTTCTTGGGCTCAAAACAAAGTGGTGTCATTCAGTCAGGAAAAGTCCAAGCCTTTGAACCACCCTCCCACACCAAGGATTTGTCTGTACATCAAACACACTTAGAGTGAATGGCATCTTTTACATAAGAAGGGGCCTTTGCTCCTGGGAGAACTATAGAATTATTTGGACCTCAAGATTGGGACATTTTAGGAAATTGGCAGTAAGTCAGAAAGGGTCAGGCAAGTGGGGAAAGAGCAAAGAGCAGATATATTAATGCATCAATGAAAGGACTTGGGGAACCACAGAAGGTACTAGAACTGCAAGATATCCTTTTTTATTTAGAAACAGATGAATTAGCAGCTGCTAGTAAAGTGGGAAAGAAATAGAATAACATAGAATAACGAAGAATAAAGTAAAATAATAATAATAATGAAAAATCACTAAAAGCAAAAATCATGTGTCTGCATAATCTCTGAAAAGAAAGCTGTGTTAACAAAAGCTGTATTAACAGTACGTGAATGACCTAATGCATATTTAGAAACATTGTATAAAAGTAAAAACTGCCTTCATTGTATCCCCATGAGAAATGGACCTAACGTATGAGAAACTATCTGAATGTTACACAAAGTAGATTCCATATACAATGTAAGATTCCATCTATGCTTCCTTTGTTCCTGAGAGAAAGAAACCTATAAAGCTTTAGTTTAGACCCTCCCTTGTTCAGAAATTTGCTGATTGTTAAGTCACTTCTGAACCTTTTTGCGCAAAAATAAAGATTTCTCTTTCACCCATGGAATTTCGTAAAGGCCCTTTATTTTTTTAAGGCTTTATTTTTCCACAAGATTTATGGCAACTTCTCCGCCAGGACATTTTTAAGGGCTTTTAAGAAAAAGGATTTAACCTTCCAAGACGGATTGCCCTGGTGGCCCCCCCCCCTCTCCTAAACGACGACAGCTCCAAAGCCGGCTTCGTAGCTCTTGACTACGAGGAGACTTCGACGGGAGGAAAGGGAATTAACCCATCAGGAAGCATTCCAGTCTGAGGATCCAAGAGGGTGACAGACAGATCTTAAATCAACAAAGGAGTCTGGAAAACGCCTGCAGGCAAGTATTGTAAAACAGGGGAAACCTGATCCCTTTTGGATCGGAAGAGGGGACTGATCACCCCCTAGAAGGCAAAGGTGGCGTCCTTAAGCCTTCAATAGGCAGGATTGTGTGGGAGGTTAAACCATTGTAGCTCATGCTGAGTGATCGATGGTAGTGTATTAGAGAAATGGGTGGGAAAAAGTCAAAGGAGAGTGTTGACCAGACGCCACTCCAGTGCATGTGCAAAGTTCAAAAAGGGTTTTTCTAGGGATTATGGAGATCCAAAACCAAATCCAGCCATGTTAAAAAGATTCTGTGAATCTGAGTGGACTGCCCTGGGCGTAGGGTGGCCAAAAATGGGATCGGCGAATCTCGAACTCGTTGCACGGGTTCATCAAATTGTGATTGGAAATGGTTATTGGGACCAGTACCCCTATGGAAAATCAACATTGCAGAAAAACCCAGATGGTTAGCAAAATGGATAGAATGTGCAAAGATATATTTGGCAAGCCAAAAAGCCAAGCCTCAAACAAAAGCTAAGATTTTCAGCCAGGAAGATAGGGAGGAAATTGCCAGACCACCCCCCTACGTTCCTAGAAGAGAAGAAGGGAGAATAAATCAGCAAATTCCACTCCCTATGCCTGAAAGAGAAGCCCAATTTCAGCCAGAAGCCGGTGAGGAAGGAAAATTAGCAACAGCTGGATCCCTTCAAGAAACAGATAAAAGCTTGAATAACTTTGAAAATGAAAGCAAGACATCAGTTTCTAGCCGAACCAGGACTAAGGCAGAAAAAAAAAAAAAAAGAAGAAAATATTGCCCCTCTAAGAGAGGTGTTGGTTCCTGGACCAGTTAACACTAATATTTCAATGCTTCAATATGTTCGGTAACCGTGACAGGGAGGAGGAATGCAAATCAGATCAAAAAGAAAAAAAGAAAGTTGAAATGTTAGCCGTGGCATTGGGAGGAACATGCCTAGGACCCAATCAGTGTGCCATCTGTAAATAAGAAGGACACTGGCAAAGGGAATGCCCCCAGAGGAATGGCCAACCCAGGGGACAATCTCGCCAGTATGGAAGAGGAAGAGGAAGAGGATTTAGAGGGACTTTCCAGAGAGGCTTCAGAAAGAGCTTCAAAGGAAGAGGGCATCCAGTTTATCCCAATCAGACAGAGGAAAGAGAAGAAAACATGATCGGCTTAACTGACATGGAATGGGAAGACTGAAGAGGACAGGGTTCTATCGCCCCACCCCCAGAGCCCATTGTTAAAATAAGGGTGGGAGGACAGGTTGTCCCAATGCTAGTTGACACGGGAGCCACCAGATCTGTCCTAAATAAATCTATTGGCAAGCAATCAAATCCTTGTGGTAGCTGTATATTTAAAAATTCGCCAACGTGCTTTAGTCAAGCCCTAGCCCAAGATCTTGCTTATCTGAAGTTAGTCAGACAAGAGGATTGTTGCCTTCAATATGTCGATGATGTCTTAGTAACTGGCCAAAGCAGGGAGGATTGCTTTGAAAACACGTCCAGACTGCTCCAATTGTTACAAGACTGTGGTTATAGAGCATCCAAAAAGAAAGCACAATTAGTTCAAGAGACTGTAATGTATTTAGGCTATGAACTTTCACAAGGACAAAGAACTTTGGGCCCCCAGAGAAAGCAAGCTGTGTTACAGATTCCCATCCCAGAAACAAAACAGGAAGTTAGAGCCTTTTGGGGAATTACAGGCTTCTGTAGAATTTGGATTCCTAACTTCGCTCTCACAGCTAAACCATTGTACCAAGCTTTAAGGGGACCAGAAAAAGAACCTCTTTTGTGGCAAGAGGAACAAACCCAAGCAATGAGACAATTGCAACAGGCTCTCACCACAGCCCCTGCCCTAGGACTACCTGATATATCTAAGCCCTTTTCACTTTATGTGGATGTAAGACAAAATGTAGCTTTAGGGGTCCTTACCCAAAAACAAGGAAGTTGGAACCGCCCTGTTGCTTATCTGTCAAAACACCTGGACATTTTTTCACAAGGCTGGCCCCAGTGTTTAAAAATTCTAGCAGCAGTTATGCTATTACTGCAGGAGGCAAACAAGTTAACCTTTTCAGCTCCAGTGACTGTTTATACTAGTCATGCCTTGCAGACAATCATTGACAATAAAGGACATTTATGGATAAGTAATCAACAAATGCATAAAATATAGGCTCTTTTATTAGAAAATCCACAAGTTACACTGCAACAATGTTCAACTTTAAACCCAGCAACTCTAATGCCAATTCCTGATTCAACCAAACCTGTTCATAACTGCATGCAAACAATAGAACTACAATATTCTTGCAGACCTGACCTTACAGACCAACCCTTGCATAATCCAGACTATCAATGGTTTATTGATGGTTCTAGCTTTATGGATAAAGGATGTAGATACTCTGGTTACGCAATAGTTTCTCAAACTTCTACTGTTGAATCAGCACAGTTGCCTAGTCAAGCCAGTTCACAGTTTGCAGAATTATATGCCTTGACCCGTGCATTAGAAGTAGCAGCGGGAAGGACTTTAAATGTATATACAGATAGTAAATATGCATTTTTGACAATACACGCACATGCGGCTATCTACAAAGAGAGAGGATATTTGGATTCCACAGGCAAAGTTATCCAATATGCAACTTTGATTAAAAGACTTATCAAGGCAGCCCAATTGCCATCCAAAGTTGCAATCATCCATTGTCCTGGACATCAAAAAGACTCAAGCCTTATTACCCAGGGCAATAGGAAGGCAGACAAAGAAGCAAAAAGAGCTGCATTAGAAGGTCCCCCTCTCCAATCAGATGTCACAAGGTTCATGTATCTAGACACTTACTTAGAACAACTTGATCCTACATATACGAGGGAGGAAACTCAAAAATTACAACAAGATGTACAAGCCAAACTAGTTAAAGGCTGGTACACTTTACCTGATGGACGCATTGCTGTTCCTTTGGCACTTGTTCGCCCACTTATTTTTCAGGCACACAAGCAACATCATTTGGGAAAAACTGCATTATTACAGCAACTTGAACGATTTTTTTATATTCCATTTGCTTCTTCGCTAATAGCAGATGTTTGTTCTCAATGTACCATTTGTGCCCAAACCAATGCACGCCAAGGACCAGTAATACCACCTGGCAGACAACCAATCGCTTATTTTCCTATGGACTATGTTGTTGTTGATTTTACTAACATGCCTAGAAGTAAGAAATATGTAGCATTGTTAGTAATAATTGATACCTATTCAGGATGGATTGAAGCATTTCCAACTGTAAATAAGAAAGCTATACAGGTTGCCAGAATATTTCTTAAAGAAATTATTCCTAGATTTGGTTGCCCTTCTAGGATTTCATCAGATAATGGCCCTGAATTTGTACACCAAATCAATCAGGCTTTAGCCCAAGCATTAGGAATTAAGTGGAGATTTCATTGTGCTTTCCGCCCTCAATCGGCTGCTAGAGTGGAAAGATCCCATAGAACAATTAAAACACTTATTACCAAATTTTGTTTGGAAACTCATCTACACTGGCCAGATGTTTTGCCTATGGTTTTATATGCAATCAGACTGGCCCCCCGCACTAAATTACAACTTAGTCCTTATGAGCTCATGTTTGGCCGTCCTCCTTGCCTGTTTAAACCTGACAGTCAAGGATGGCCTGATTTGGCACATAAGGGGGGAGTAGATCAACAGAAATTGTTACATCAGTTACAGCTTCATAATTTGTCCGTTTCCAAATTGCGCCATTATATGATGGAACAACAACCCCCTCCAGTAGTTACAGCAACACATGGGTTCAAGCCTGGAGATAGAGTGTGGTAAAGCACTGGAAATCAGATCCCTTGAGCCCAAGATGGAAAGGACCGTATACTGTTGTCATGTGTTCTCCTTTGGCAGTGAAAACCCTGGAAGGGAAATCTTGGATCCATTGGAGTAGAGTGAAAGCAGCAGCACCTGCAGATCCGGTGACCTACAAGGTGGACCAGACTGACAAGCCTTTGGTGTTGAAATTTACAAGAAATACAGCAACGGGTTCCCAAGACACGGTGTGATCAACAACCTTGCTGAGACACCCCAGGAAGCTGTCTCTCTACGCACGGTGGAAGATATGAGGATTCTACAGCTCGTAATATTTGTTAATTATTTAATATGCACACACATTCCTACACAAATCAGTACAATGGCTACACGAGAGGTCATAATGCAGAAACCCTCTAATAAAGAATTATAGAGTAGCACACACCAAGAAAGAGCAGAAACACAGGGAAGCCAAGGTTGTCAAAACTGTATCAAAACTACAAAACAAGGAAACCAGATAACCAAGACTTTGATTTACCATACAGTTAAACCAGAAGGGTGCCAAGATAGTTCTCCTGACTCTTGTACATACAATAGAACTACATATAAAGTTTGTAGAAAAGGTGTCCAATATCAGTGTTATAACCCGAAGTCTGATCCTGATCGTTGGGCCTTACAAATCAAAACACATAGAACAAGGACTAGCTATAAGGACCAGGCACTCTTAGGGATCTCCCAATGGAAATCCAATCCACACTCCAGTTTTAGCGTCACCTTTGATGTTTGCATTCAGCTAATTATTGGACTCCAACATATGGTTGTGGAGGGATCGGTAATATTCACAATTTTATCCCAAAACATAAGTACTTGTGCCCACCAGATGGATGTGCGGTCAAATGTAAGTGGTGGTCATGTATTAAGTGGCATACCCAAGACCCAAGAGATAGACCACATCTTGTTTGAAAAGAATGAAACAAAAGCAAATTCCTGTGGAACAGATAAATGTAATTTGGTGACTCTCACAGTCAAGAATGGCAGTTGGTTCCTAGAACAGAATAGGTGGGAAAGTAAGAAATGGATGTTTGGGATAGGAATAGATACAAATGGCTATGACCCAATGTCAGAAATAGAAATCAAAATTATAACTGCAACCAAAAGACCAGAACAAAAATCACTATTTTGGTCATATTATGAGGAAATGGAGAACCTACATATTCCTGAAGTACCTAGACATGTAATCAATACCTTTGTTAAGTTAGCAGAAGACATTGCCCATACTTTAAGCGTGTCTGTTTTGTGTGTGGTGGAACAAACATGGGAGAAAGGTGGCCGTGGGAGGCACAAGAGTTAAATTATACCAAGGTACTAGAAATGTCTAAAAATAATAATTTAACCTATACAAGTGGGAAAGATGGTGATTGGGGTCTCACTTCCAACTTGGTAGGACATGTATGTTACTCAAGAAACAAAACAGAATCTTGTGTAGCAGTAGGTGACCTCCTATGCACAGGGACACGGGAAGATGGTAAATGGTGGTCTAGAACCAATGAGACCACTGCTATGGATCCTGGAATTAACAAGGCTGCTATGACTATGAAGGTTTATAGGCCTGCAAGTCTTGTTAATTCTAGGATGTATTTTAATTCCTTGCTTGATCCCCTGTCTTATAGCCATGATTCGGAGGATCTCAGAAAGTACAGCCCAATTAACAGCAAAACATGAAACAATGTTAGCCTATGGGAATATAAAATGGTACCTTCAGGAGATCCGGAATCAGAGGTAGAATAATGGAAGTTTAAGCTGGAAAACTTCCAAAAGGGGGGAGTAAAGTGGGAAAGAAATAGAATAACATAGAATAAAGAAAAATAAAGTAAAATAATAATAATAATAATGAAAAATCACTAAAAGCAAAAATCATGTGTCTGCATAATCTCTGAAAAGAAAGCTGTGTTAACAAAAGCTGTATTAACAGTAGGTGAATGACCTAATGCATATTTAGAAATATTGTATAAAAGTAAAAACTGCCTTCATTGTATCCCCATGAGAAATGGACCTAACGTGTGAGAAACTATCTGAATGTTACACAAAGTAGATTCCATATACAATGTAAGATTCCATCTATGCTTCCTTTGTTCCTGAGAGAAAGAAACCTATAAAGCTTTAGTTTAGACCCTCCCCCTTGTTCAGAAATTTGCTGATTGTTAAGTCACTTCTGAACCTTTTTGCGCAAAAATAAAGATCTCTCTTTCACCCATGGAATTTCGTAAAGGCCCTTTATTTTTTTAAGGCTTTATTTTTCCACAAGACTATTTTTTAATCTGTTGTCAGCATTACACTAGAGGAGTGGAGCTGGCTAAGCTGCCTCTGTAATGTAATTATGGCTTTGAACTATTGTATTAAAGTGTGGCTATATAAAAGCAAAGTACAATAGAAATGTTTTAGATCATAACTATTCAAAATGTAATGGAGGCTTTGCAAACATGTTTCAAACTGATATCAAAATCTCAAAAGGCCTGTATGCCAAAGAGTTTGAGCATGATGATAACTCTAGACTGCCAAATATTTGTGTTCTTGTGCAAAGTCCCTTGGAGAAGCAGAGATCGATGGATGAGGAATTTACAAAGTATATCATTGTCATCTGCTTTAAAATAGATAATACAGAGGAAATTATCAATAACATCAGAATGTGCACAAGAAAGTCGTCTGTTTGCAGTGCTATTCCAGAATTTGACAGCCATGATGTTAACTTAGGCCCCAAGGAGTTTGACTCTGTAAGAAAAATACATTGATTTATATTGTTCGAAGGGTGGTAAAAGGTAAAAATAGGCTTCTAGATTCTTTGACACAATATAAAAGTTAAAACTGATTTCTTGGATAAATGTTGGCTCTCTTTTAGGTCATAAATTCATGTGCTTAGTTTTAAACTTGAGCATGGCTTTGTTAGAAGTAAGGTCTTCATCCTGGTTCATCCAAGCCGGGAATAAATAAGCAAACATGGCGACTGCTTTGGGAAGAAGGTTACAGTTTATTGCAGAAAGATAGTCTTCAGGAAAGTACAGAGGAGAGAAGGAGAAGGAGAAGGAGAAGGGGAGCGAAGGAGAAGGGCGAGATTGAGCACATGGGCAGTAGGTTTTATACCCCCCCTAGCCTTTTGTTTGGAAGTTTCCTGTTCCTGTGGCATGAACCTTGAGGCTGTTTCTGAGTGTTTGTCTAGGCCTTGATATCTGTGGTTTAATTCTATTATCATATCCTGCTTCCCAGGTGATGGGGCTGACTCCTAGAGTTTGGGTGGGGTATGCAGATCTTCTCTTTTGTCTTCTTGATTGCTCTGGCTCCAACTTTCTGATGGTTTTACATTTGCATTTGTATGGGCCTAGCTCTTGCTTGGGGCAGAGAGATAGATTTGGGGCCAGGTTTGGTTTTAAAAAGTCCTTTTGAGGAAAAATATATTTTTCTGCCCTTTTTAATATTTCTTCTCTGGGCTAACTTTCATCAGCTTCTAAGAAAATGTTTCTCTTGAATATAAAAGATAGCTTTGTCCAAGAATGGCTATGCTGTTTGAAGAGGATGAAAGTTGTAGAACAATAAATCAGGAAAGTACCAGTTTGGTAAAGGCTGAGAAAGATCATATTGTTTTTTTGTCTCATTTACTTGTGAAAATCATTTTTATCTGCCATAGGACAGCCCCTGGGGGGGGAGAGAAACATTATATTTTAGAATGATTATGCAATATATTACTATAGATTCCTCAGAGAATAAATATGATTGAGGTTCTATTAAAATTATTCATCAGCAGTAGATTTACACATTATGTTTCTCTATTATTTCTCTTTTGAGTAAATCGGGGAAAAATTTCCGAAAAAGTAATAGTGCTTTAGAAGAGTTCAAATTAAAAATTGAAACTTGTTCACTTTAGAGGAATACTAGATTAATATGAGTATGTATTAAATTTATCTAAAACTTCCAGATTCAATTCTGAATTTGTCCAAATTTGATGAAATAATAATTCTCTGCTTTATCTCTTTTGAGGAGTAGGAAAATTATATTTTGATGGTAGAAGTTCATTTCATTCTAATTATTCAAGCTTAACTGATAACAGTCATTTTAGCTACCTTTTTTTGGCAATTACTTTCTAAAGGAACTGTTCTATCTTTGCATCTTTCTTTTTCTAGGACAAAAAAATAGTGGCTTAAAATATTCATGAATTAAATAGGTTTCAAACAGGGGAAAATATTGCTAGTTTGCTGTTGTACTCTTTGGCTCTTGAGGAGGTCTCTTCAAACAAAACACTTGCATGCTCTTGCAATCACAAATGTTTGGATCAGTACAGAGAAAAGTCTTCCAGCCTGTTTCTCCTAGGTCGCACATTTGACTAAGAGTTAAACATTCAACTTCAAATTCCCCTGAACTGTTAATGATATTGAATGATCTTGCTAGAATCATTCTCAGTTTGTTCAACTTTCTCAATGTTAAAAGATTTTGGTTTTGTACATACCTGGGCATTTATTGGCCTTTGGGCAATATCCGGCCCTTTGACTGTCCCTATCCAACCTGTGGTAGCAGGGGATGGTGGCAAGGGTCAGCAGCAGGGAATAGGGAAAATTAATTGCCCATCTCTGATTTCATGGGCTCCCTGTGTTTTTTTACTATGATTATATGGAGAGAGTCATTGCCTCTTCAGCAGACGCTGAAGAGTCAGGAGCTGCACTGCTGTCTTCAAATACCATGGAATATGTCCCTTATCAGGGTTTTTATTCTATGAAGTTTTCAATCTCCAAGATCAGATGTGCTTTAATTTAAGGTGGTAAGAGATTTTGGTCTGATATTTATATATTTAGCAAGGCATCAAAGCATTTGAGGGGCTGCCACAAAGAAGAGAGGGTCAAATTATTCTTCAAAGCACTAGATGGCAAGGCAAGAAACAATGGTTGGAAACTGATCAAAGAAAATTAAGGAGAAACTTCCTAACAGTGAGAACAATTAACCAGTGGAACAGCTTTCTTCAGAAATTGTGGGTGCTCCATCACTGGAGGTCTTTAAGAACAGATCAAACTGCTAGGTTGTCTATTTATTGATTTTGTAAACAAATGGTTAGTGACTATAAGCAAAAAGTGTGATACTAATCAGTAATGCAATTAAGGACAATACTTTTAGTAAGCTTTAAAATGTTATGAATTTCACAATATGTCACACACACACCCTGGATATTTCAGTTCAGGTATACGATGAACTAAATATATTATTTTTATATTGTTCATTAGTTGCCAGGGAAATTTTTTACTCTTTGTTTAAAATGTACACATGTATATACATTTCCATGGGTAAGGAAGAAAGTCCTCCTTATTATAAAAGATTTGTTCATCAACATCATTTTCTCCTACTTCAAACAATAGATTTCATAAATTATTATTACAATTATATTTCTCTTAATTCACAATTATCCTTCTTATAATTCCAGCTTCTTCCCAAAGCTGCTTCTTCTTCCCAAGCCTCCTCACAACCTTTGCTGAAGATGCAATAGGTTTGGGAAAACTCAATTCCTTATATAGGTAGGGTCAGACTAGTTACACTTTCTGTACTTATCCAAAAGACAGTCCTGACTTCCCATTGCAGAGTTGAGACCTGTTATTTAAAGCCAGTCCCCAAGAATTCAACAACTAATCTGAAGTTCCTAGGAGGATCTGATTTTTTATTAAATGTATCGAGGGCAGTCTGTATGGGTTTTTTTTTTCTGCACCCAATCTTTCATTCTCTCACTTTCCTTCCAATTTTGCCCGCGCCATGATTGTCTAGAGAGGGGGTTCCAGTCGTGCAGAGGAAGAGAAAAAGAACGCGCGTGCACACACTGGCAGAACGCGGATTAGTATCTAGGAGGCGCGGGCGATCGCTTCGGATTCTTGTCTGCAGGCCTGGTCGGGTCAAGAATCTTTTGCTCCGCTTCGTTGCCACGTACCGTAGGTCGTATCTACATCCTTAGGAAACCCAGGGGTGGTTATGGCTTAACTTCTTGGCATTCTCGGGGTGGCAATCCGTTCCCGCAGATTGAACTCGATTTCCAGTTGAACTTAAATATAGGAGGCGCCTATAATTAAGTCACGGAAGAAACATTAACATAGGTGGTCAAGGTTATCTGAACTTGAGACTCCCGCATAATAATCACTCCGCGAAAGCAAGGGAAAGAAGAGAACTGGTTGCCAAGACAAGACGCATCTCTAGCGTCCAGAACTGAGTGGCGACTAAACGGCATCGCAGCATTCGCTCAGTAGGAGCATCACACGCGCTGGAGTCTTGAGGATTGGAGGGCGGGGATGAACGCGTGAAGTGGCAGCCCGCCCCCATCCCCTCAGCGTAAAGAAACATGTGAGCCGGTCGTGTCTTAACTCCTTTTCTTTTTAAGGCGGGAATTAAGGACTCATAAGACAAGCGCGTGGCGTGAAGTCTTGTTGCTTGCTTGGTTTGGACGCCCGACGGCTTGGGAGATGGAAGTGAAAGGAGTTTCTCCATGTTCGTCGGAGCCCATCCCCCAAGCACGAGGGTCAGGAGGCTGCCAACCGCCGACGCCGCAGGATGGGCAGGCAAGGGAAAGCGCCGGCGGCAGTGCCCAACAGCCAGAGAAAAGGAAAAGCGACGAGAAGGAAGACAAAAAGGTAGACTACAAGTCCCCTTCTAGGCCGGAAATCGTTTACGCAAAGAAAGGTGGAGCCGCTTTCAAGAAACTGGGAGGATCGTGGCGGTAGGGTGGGGGAGACTGGGAAAAGAGAGAGAGGGGAGGAATAATCTGGATGGAGAATGAAAGATTGAAAGGGGGTCGGAATCTAATCTGGTGTGGTAGAGAAGTGGAAGACTGCAAAATTCATCACGCGCTCTCGATTTTGCCCCCCGGATAATATAGTGTATGCTGCATGAAATTGTCTTCTTCCTCCCCCCCCCCTCTCGAAGCGTCCTCATCATCTTATTTTCTTTTTCTGAAACAATGAGTTCTGTTACTTAAGGAGAGGGGTGGTGATAAGGATCAGGCAGGTTTAGAAGAGTTCTGTGTGAGAAACACCTTTTTTCCCATCTTGTGCTAGATAATTTGTGGACCTGACTATTTCATCTTGTGTTTTGAATTTAATTCCTTAGTCATTATGCAATAAAATTAAAATGCAGCAGAGTGGCTGGCTCAAAAGTTTAATTTTATGCTTAACAAACTCTTCTTTGCTCTCTATATAGTACTTATGTTTGTGTGTGGGTATATGTTTTTGTGGGGATATATGCATGTATATATATTTGAACATAAGCCCAGAATGAAATTAAAATTGTCTGTGTGTATTTAGACAAAGGGAATGTGTAAGATATATATGTATTTCCTGCAAACAGTCTTTTTTTTGTTACATCTTTGCTGTTTTATTGCCAATTTCCTGTTCTTTTTTGTATAAAGAGCAAACCTTTACTTTTGGAGTTCAGTAGAGAAATGGGTCAACCTTGCCTTCATTGCAACTGATTTATGTGAGATTTCTGCCCCCATAAATTCTTTGAAACTGAAGAAAAAAAAAGAAAACATAGTCACTAAAGATTGCATTAGGAGCACTGATTAATATGCCTTGGTATCTGTAAGGCATGCTTTGTTTTTCTGTAATATTTCTAAATAAAGATTTTATAAACTGATATATGGTTGGCAACAAAGATGCTTACAGTGGCTTACATTTTTAACCACTGTAAGCATACTAAATGACTGAGTAAAATATTACATGCTGCCAAAGTGACTGCTATTTCAGTAAAAGCATACTTGTAGGTGATAACTATTGCATCACTAGATTGTCTTCTTAAGGCAGACATGTCAAACTCGTGACATCACGTGACATCGCGCAACGTATCAGAGCTTTTTCACCATTGCCAGCAATGGGGTGGGTGCGGCTCCGGTATGATGAAACCGGCCGCAGGCTGGCAGTTTGATTGCATCATGCCAGAATTGAATTGTTTCATTTGAGTAGTTTAAACATGACTGGTATTAAAACTGAAATAAACATGTGCAGGTTAAAGAAAGGGTATCCAGAATGTTGGAGTAAACTACAAAAAATATCATTATACCTTAATGCAGGGCTTTTCAACCTTTTCACACATTGTTCCACTTTTAGGACATGACAATATTGGAGCAGCAAGGTGTCAAAAACTTGATGACTGAAAAAAAAGGAGGGGGAGAATTTTGGGTTTTACTGATTAGATTGATTTGTTGTTATAGAAATGGCTAGTTTATACTATTATGGAAAAGTAAAAAGTTGAGGTTCAATTTTAATGCTTCATTCTACTGCAAGAGAGGAAGTCAATATCTTTTCTTTTTCCCTTCTCCATCTCACTTCTGTTTCCCCTTTTCCTCTCCACTGCCCTACTGTTTGCTTTTTGTATTTTTGTATTTTATTCTATAATCCAATAAAATGTTACAAACCATAAAAAGGAAAAAGTACCAATTTTACTCCTCCTTGTATATTCTCTCCTCTTCCCCTCCTCCTTTTATATCATCTCCTCTCTCCCCTCCTCCTTTTATATGTCTCCTTTTTCTCCTCCTCTTTTCTATCCTCTCCTCTTTCTCCCCCTCCTCCTTTTATATCCTCTCCACTCTCCCCCTCATCCTTTTATATTCTCTTCTCTCTCTCCTTCCTCTTTTTATATCTTCTCCACTTTCCCCCTACTCCTTTTATATCCTCTTCTCTCTTCCACTCCTTCTTTTATATCCTTTCCTCCCTCCTCCTTTTATAGCCTGTCTTCTCTTCCCCCTTCCTCCTTTTATATCTTCTCCTCTCTCCTGGCTTCTCCCTGCACTAATCAGCTGGAGCTGAGTGCACCAATCCTGGACTCTCAAGAGAGTTCCAGCAACACTCCAATTGAATCTCCCCTGTACTGCGTGTGGTTGCTGGCCACCCTCTCAGGCTGCAGGAAGCGCCAATCAGCTGGAGCAGCACACACAGATCCTGGGTTCCTTGCACAGCCCTAGCAAAACCACAGCTCCAGCTGACTCTCCCCCAGGCCTCTCTAGCGCTGCCACTTCAGCACATCCACTTTTACACCTTTTTTACATTTTTTTACAGTGCTTTTGAACCTGTTGTACGCGTACCACCTGCCAGGTGCTGAAGTACCTACCACTAGTGGTACATGTACCATCGATTGAAAAGCCCTGGCTTAATGCATTCCAGGTTGCACCTAGTATTTGCCACTCACTTTGCTGCATGTTACATTCTACAAGTGTATATAATTAATTTTTATAAGAAGCAGAATTATTAACATTTGTTCCTAGTTTTGGTAGACAGTGCTATATTCAATAATATTTTAGGTTTCTTAATTAATGTATAATGCATTTTTATTAACTGGGTCTCCTTTTCTTGTAATATTCCTTGTAATAATTTTATCATTAAAATAGGGAAGACTGATCATTTTACTGTTTATTGCTTATGTTGAATTTAATGTGGCTGAATTTACATGTATTGAACATATATGTATTTGCTTCAATATTAAGTTATGATTGCAGATTGCTATAATATATGCTAATAAGATTTGGCAGCTTAGGTTTACGAACCGTATTGCTTGAATAATAGCCTGCAAATGTTAGTTAAAATACACTACTACTGGAATCTGTAGAACCTGTGCCAGTGACTTTAATATTACAAAACCCTGCAGCAACAGAAATCTATGATCAATACTTAATTTTAGATACACTGTATGATCTGTCAAATGTTTTTGTAGCAATTGGTAGAAAAAAGTCAAATAAAACTTGTCTGCTGGTGAAAGAAGACATTGAGGATACTTAATGATTTATAGCTAACTGAAACAGATATAGTGTATAAATAAGTTTTCTGCTCTGATGGATTTTGTGATGTTTGTCACCAGCTAATTATGAAATAAAATTACCATTCTTAGTAAAGTGTGGCTTGAAAAATGATACTTCAGCAGCTTTCTCCTTAGTACCCAGTATCCAAACTGACTTTGACTTCTTGGTCACCTAAGAAATTGGTTCAAGACTCTAAGTTTAGAATGCTAATCTATAACCCTAACTCATCCCTATTTATTTATTAAATATTTTTTCCCCAAATTGGCATGAATGTGTTACACTTAAGCATCTGGCTTTATTGAAGGCGTTAAAATGCTGAATATTTGCAAAGTAGCATTTTTTGTCTGAAACTGTAAAGTGTAACTCAGTTATGGACACAATAATTCTGTGATGTAGGTCACTTAGTACACATTCCCATTTTCCCGAATAAACTTCTTTAAATGCGATAGAATAGAGTTAAAAGTACTTAAATAAAGAATTTATTTCACAGAAAATGGAGGAATGAGACCGAAAGGCTAATTTCTTTTCAGTCACACATTATTTTCATTTATGTCAAAGAGTCAAGCAACATATTAAGTCCTGTCATGTTGTTCAGATTGTGCATACTATACTAGAAGCAGATTAAATGGTTCCTTAGATCCCCTAAACTTTTTCTGTGTGAGAACTGATCACACCTTGTAGATATTCAGATACACTATAAAATGGCAAAAGTTGCTGGCTCCCCACATTGTGCAATGACATTACATGATTTGCTTTATTTTGCATTTAACATTATCTGCAAATTCAGCCATTGGAGTTTACAAATCATACCTCTATGTCTTCTCAACAAACCATGACTTTGTGTAAAATGTGATTCCAGGATTTAATTAGTACCTCCCTTTGCTACAAATTTCTGAAAGCAATTAACAAACAAGGGTTGCCACCCAAATTCCTGTCTGAGACTCCTAGTTTACATAGAGTGTCTGAATTTCAACTTGCCAGAGATAAATGTCTTGAGACAGTCAAGCATTTATCTCAGTGCAGATAATTCCTGAGTTATGAATGTTCCCTTAGCGAATGTTTGAAGTTAGGCACCACCTAGTGTTTACGAAAAAGTTCAAAAATTGCAAATCTTGCAGAAGCACAGCAGTCGTTAATCCTTACAAACGACTGCAGAGGCACTGCAACTTTCACCCTGGCTATTCCCTCCTCCCCCCTGCCAAATCTCCATGGGCACTCACCTTGCGAAGATCTAGAGAGCCTTCGCTTTCTTGGCCTGTTTCACTGCTAAGCCTTCAGTGTGTTCGCAGAGAATGGAGGCCTAAAGTAGCATAAGATCATGTGAGATCAGTAGTGCGAGATCTCACCTGATCTCATGGTACTTTAGGTCTCTGTTGTTTGCAAATGGGAGGCCTGGACGAGATCTGCAGCAAAAGGTTTTGTAAATGGAGAGAAGGCCTGAAACATCGAAGCCTTCCCTTTGTTTGCAAAGCCTTTTGCCATCTTTTCTAAAAAGCTTTTGCCGCTGAGAACGAAGCCCCAGGTTGACACGTGCGTCACCTGGCCTCCATTTTTACCATCAGAGGCCTTCAGAAAAGGCCTCTGCTGGTGAAAAAGAAGCAGGGGGCAACACGCATGTTACCCCAGGGCTCCGTTCTTGGCAGCAGAGGACTTCAGGAAAGACCTCTGCCAGTAAAAAGGAGGTCAGGGACAAGGTGCATGTCAATGCAAGCTCCTTTTTCAGCTGCAAAGGCCTTGAGGAAAAGTATTTGCTTCCCAAAATGGAGGCTGGGAGCAACACCTGCATCAATGTGGACTTCTGTTTTTGGCTGCAAAGGCTTTTCGTCAAGGCCTTTGCTGCTGAAAATGGAGGCCAGGAGCAACCCATGGAGACTGGAAGCTTCTCAGCACTGTAATCTTGCGACTGAAGTCATGCGATATTACAGTGCTGAGAAGCTTCCACTTTCAGTGCCCAAAGTGTTTGCAAGCTGAGTGAATGCTTTGTGGCAGTGATTTCACTGCCTCAAAGTGTCCATTCAGCTTGCAAATACTTTGAGTGCCAAAACTTGAAACTTTCTCATTGCTGTGGTCTTGTGCAGCAGAGAGGCTGGTGAGGAGACAGCTTGAGAGGAGACAGCTCTCTAGATCTTTGCAAAATAAGTGACCTGGCATGGGGAGGGAGCAATTGTGGGGAGAATGAGGTATCTCAGTGTGTTGGGGGAGGCCTTGGGTGGTCTGAAGCAGGTGGCTTGTTCCATCACTAGGGCTCCCATGGCCTTCCCCACCTCATATACACTTAACGGGCCACACATTTAATTAGCAAATGCATGTGCAAAAGCAGGGAGTGATCATGTTCAAGGTATGAGATTCACTCCTAGGAGTCCTCGAATACGAATGGAATGGGCAGGCTCCATTACATTTGTAACTCAAGGTTTTTCTGTATTGCTCTTTGATCCTTCATTGTTTGAAGTAGCTTTGAAACATAGTTCACATCAGAGATTTTTATATTTTGGGGCCAAAAACAAGAAACCTGCCAAGTTTACATTGGGGCTGATATTTAAATCTCCAAAACTGGCTTTAACTTGCAGTCAAATATGTTTGTTATAAACTGGATTCAGGGTAGAAATAAAGTAGAATGTGTGCTGAAAAAATTGAGCATGTGCTGGTGTTCAGGAATGTTACTAATATAATAAATCTCTCTTCAGTGATATGGCAGTATTGTTTGTTTGTTCAGAAAGCAGTTTCTATCTTCCAAAACATCTAATTCTAGAAATTGCTTTACAAACAGTTATTGAGTATTAGAAAGAAAATAATTAAAATCAAGACTAAATATATATTGGAGATAGTGAAATTGATGTTGTACAGACAGGCATAGGGTGTTTTCTAAAAGGTTACATATATATGTATATGTGAAAGAGTATTTTAAAGTTTCTGAGGAGTATTATGAGAGACATCTCTTGTAATTTGAGGTGAGAAATAATTAAATGTTCTTTTTCTGGAATAGTTTAAGTTGAAATCCTCTAGATAGCTTCACAGACTGCTTTCATAAATTTTGTAAAATGAATTGATAGTGATGATCATATAATTGCCAAGGTCTATAAAATGTTATTAAAATTGAATTTGGAAAATGAACATGTAAAACATGTGATCTAGTAGGCAAGGAATTTGGGGTATAATGTGATGTTTGAACAATGGGGGAATATGTGGATAAAAAGCTTAAAATTCACATTAAATTATAACCTAAAAGAAAATTTTTACAAAATGATGTATCACTGGTATTTAACACCAGATAAGTTATCTAGAATGTATAAAGGTATTTGGAATGAATGTTGGAAATGTAAATATAAAGAAGGGACTCTTTATTATTTATGGTGGACATATGATAAGGCAAAGAAATACTGGAGTAGGATTCATATATTAATGGAGAAAATTCTTAAAGTGAACATAAGATTAAACCAGAAACTTTCCTTCTGAGCTAATGGAAAGAGAACTGAAAAAAATTTTGGAACTCTGATTTTATATATGATGATGGCAGCAAGACATGTACAAAAGTGGAAGGATGTCTTGATTCCTACCATGGATGAATGGTTACAAAAGCTGATGGAATTAGCAGAGATGGCTAAATTGACTGTGCTGATAAAAGAAAAGAACATACTGTAAGTACTTTCTACTTGGAAACTGCTTCTGGACTTTGTGCCTGAGGTGGAAAAAAAATGATATCATGATTTTGGGTTTAACTGATTAAACTGATTTGCCAATATAGAAATGGCTAGTGCATACTACTATAGAAATATAAAAAGTTGAGATTTGATTTTAATGTCTGATTTTATTGCCTTTTGTCTCTTCCCCCCTTTCTTTATACCTTTTTTTTGTTTTCCCTTTTTTTTACTGTTGCCCCTTACTATTTGCTTTTGTATTTTCACATTTTATGTTATAAATGAATAACAAAATAAGTTTTGTAAAGATTTTGTCAAATTTCATGCAATGTTAGAGATCCCTAAGAGGGGACTAATAACCACAGAATTTTAAAATTACTTTATCTCTTCAAAGAGTTACAGAAATATCCTGAGAGGAACAATTGCTTGTTTTTTCAATCAAATGACAATAAATGGACGCAGTTTGAAAAGCCACTTATACCAAGGATGACTCCTGGTGTGAGCTCAGAAAATGTTAGGAGATATCATTAAAATATATCCTGTTTTGAGTCAAGAGGATAAAAAATTAAGTGAGGTATATCTGTATATATTTAGGACAAGCAAGACTAAAAAGAAATGATTATGTAAGAACAATACAATAAAGAGAACATGAGAAAGATAACCTAAAAGCCAGCGTTTTATTATCTGTTATTATTTCTACAGTTTTTTCTTCAATGTACCATTGATAGTACTTATCTTATAAACAAGTTTTATTAGTTTTTTAAGTTTTATATCAGAGTGCTCAAGAAACACCCTGGTGATGGGGTAATCAATCATCCAAAGACAAAGTCATATATATATATAACTTAAATTAATTCATTAAATGTTCCCTCTTATTTCCCTCAAATAGTATAACAAATTTAGGTTAATCCATTTCTACACTACATCTATGTAAATCCAAATCCCTTTTAAGCTTTACTAATTTACAATTACCATAATCCAATTTAATCTTGAATAAACATATTATTAGCACTTCGGGTATCCCTTCTACAATACACATTATTTCCGACAGTAACATTCTAATATTTCCAGTTATTCTAATTCTTAGTCTAATAAGTAATTGATTAGTACCAATTCTTCTCTTATCACAAATCTCTCTTATTTCTTCTTCCACTACAAAATAGTTATCCTACTTAAAATAAAAATATTACTCTACTCTATTTTAAATATATAATCTATCAGTAAATCTATTTCTATTAAAAAAAATCATTTCAGCCTATTAGATAAGATTTAAATCTCATCCAAATAATTATCATATCTAAAACAAGCATATTGTTACACAAAATATCATCTTGCTAACTTCACTTACTCAGTTAATTGTTAAATCAGTCCAGATCTCTAAAGCCTTTTTAACCCATTAAGTAAAATTTTAAATCACATTTTTAAATCTAACTAGCTTTCTTTCTGTGCCAGGCCGGTTTCCATAATACCGCATCTGTATCATTGATAGTATTTATCAATCACATGTAATTTCATTCAAACTTCTGTGAGGTAAATCTGGTGAAACTTTGTTCCAGATTAACCAGTGAAAACTGAGTTGAATCTCCCACAAATATCCTTGCTAGGTCCACAATTTTATTAAATCATAACTTTTGTACCATGAATGTGATTCACAAACATCTTGTGACTGTATTCACACAATCCATAAAGAGGCTATAACATTATTTGCATTACGGGAACCTATTGTGAATGAATCCCATGGTATGGGATTGGATTATTTGAGGGACCACCTTTCCCCAATTACATCTACCCATCCTATCAGGTCTAGCAGAAGGGGCTTGTTACAGTTCATTAACTTGTAGAGGTTAGGACAATCATTTCTTCCTTGGTACCCAGCTTTTGGAACATCATCCGCCATCCCTTCACTCCCAGAATTACATTGATCCTGACCTTATTGACTTTCTGGAAGGACCTGAAGATATGCCTTTGTCATTATGCTTGGAGATCTGGTGGTAAAGTTATGGAGACTGCAATATGGTTGTGCCAGTGCCAGTAAAATGGAGCATGCTTTCTTGTAGATTATGTTTTTATGGTTTTAAATAGTTTTATTGGTTTGCTGTTAATTCACTTACTCTTTTTATATTTTTAAGACTTTAATTATGTGAGTTACAGTCTCATATGTCAGATGGACAGCTATATAAATTGAACAAATATATAAATACATAAACCTCACATTTGCAAATGTCTTTTCTTTTCACAACCCTGCCATGAAAAGGATGATACATATTTAGAATGCAGTTCTATAGATGTTTAATTTTAGTGTAACTTCCCAAGTAAGTATACTTGGGATGGCAATTTTAATAATGTCAGCTGATTCAAACATAAGAACATTTTTATGGATTTACTTCATCTTTTGAGGAAAAGTTAGATATTTTATTATATTGAAATTTTACTCAGTATATTTTCTATGTATAGCTGGTCACACATTCAGAATAGAGTTCAATATTCAAATATGCAAATTAGATTGCATGTAAGCAATATACAAAATTAATCCAGTTATTTTCTCTTTCTACTGAATTAAACTACTGTATTTTTGAGATGTGAACTTTTCAGCATTTTCACCATGCTATACTTTCAGATAACATGGTGAAATTGTCATTGCATATTGCAGACATGTTCTTTTATTATTCTTGTCAAACAAGTTTTTTTGTTCAAACTATTCCATATATTCTTCTAAAATTATATTTAATTTTTTAAATATTTGGATCACAAATTCACATTGGGATGTACATCTAATTAGAAGAAAATCACACTGTTATTCAGTGTGATATTGCTGCAGCAGAAACTTGTAATCTTACATGGTTCAATTTCACATTTCATTTACATTTTATGGGAATAATAACAACTGGAAGCAAATAAACTTCTATTTTCTCAGTAGTGTTCTCCCATTCCTCTAGTTTTGTTTACCAATTTTTGACATTGAATCATGTTAAGTAACAATATCTATACAGGAGAAATTATTCCTGCTGTTTCAGAAAAAATCTTATCCTCAATACAGCTGTATAGTTCCAAAAGATTTTGATTTCGTAGTTGGGTGCATCACCAAAATGATGCTTGGTGAATTGACCTATAATGTATTCAACATAAGGAGTCAAGATTTTCTCTTTTGCAAACACACTGTGTTGGAACTTCAACCATCTATTGAAACTAAATGGGGTGATACTCAACATTGGTAAAAAAAAAGTATTTATATTATTATGTACATTTAAATTATAGAATTCACTATCTTCCATGTGTTGATGATTTTAAAACTAGAGTAATCATATGCATATGGGGTCAGGTTATCAATGGCTATCAGTCTTGTAAGGAAATTCTAATTCAGTTATTGGGAAATCTGTAATACCAGGTTTCTCAAATGCATCTGATTGGCTATTGTATATTTCTAATAATCTTTTGGACTGATCTAGTAGGAGTTTTCTTAGATAAATGGTAGTAGTCTCTGTTGGAAGCTGCAAAGTAATGGTAGAAACTAGAGGTGGTTTGACAGGCAGCTTAAAGTTACTCAGCTATTGATTAGTCAGAAATATCCAGTTCAGTCACAGGTTCCCATAATAGTGATAGCACCTAGACTTATATACCGCTTCACAGTCCTTTACAACTCTCTCTAAGCCGTTTACAGAGTCAGCATATTGGGTCTTCATTTTACCGACCTTGGAAGGATGGAAAGCTAAGTAAGCCTTGAGCCGGTGAGAATTAAACTGCCAAACTGTAGGCAGTCAGCAGAAGTAGCCTGCAGTACTGCGTTCTAACTACTGTGTCATCCCGGCTCATAATTATAGAATTATGAGGCTGGAAAGGACCTTTGAAGTATTTTAGTCCAGCCCCCTCCCAAGACAGAAGTCCTTCTACCATACCAGTTATCCAAATTTTTCTTGAAAACCAACAGTGATACAATTCTGGGGGGGGGGGGCAAACCATTCCATTGATTGTTTTTACTGTCAGAAAATTCCTTTTTATTTATTGAATCTCTGATGAGAGATTCCATTCCTTCTTGCCCTGGAGAATAAATCAATAGTCTCTTCCCTGTGATAGCCCTTCAAGTATTAGAAGGGCTATCATGTGTCCCCTGAGATTTCTCTTCATTAGGCTAAACATACCTAGTTCCTTTAGCCATTTATCGTGTGATTTAGCCTATAGACTCTTTATCATCTTTGTTGCTTTTCTCTGCATTTGCTAGGGCTCAGCATCTTTTTTGAATTGTGACCAGAACAGTATTCCAAGTGTGATCTCACCAGTGAACTATAAAGAGGTACTATCATTTCCCTTGAACTTGATGCTATCCTTCTGTTGTTGCAGCCTAGAACTGTGTTGGCATTTTGGGCAGCTGCAGCACAATATTAACTCATATTTACCGTATATTCCGGCGTATAAGACGACTGGGCGTATAAGACGACCCCCAACTTTTCCAGTTAAAATATAGAGTTTGGGCTATACTCGCCGTATAAGACTACCCCTCTTTCAACGCACACCAAATAAAAATTAAAAAACATCAGATTTGATTTCAATATGGTAATTTTAATTCAAATGCTTATGGCATAAAGGTACTTAGCAGGAAAACTGTCACTTATAAACATAAGGCTGTTTGTCATCAAACATGTAAACATAAAACAGTGCAAGTGATTAAACTTTTCCTAATTCACTCTAAAGCTGAAAGGAAGGATAAGACAATAAACCCATGGGAGCTGCCATGCTATTTGTTTTCTAAGCTGTCAACCAAACTGGAACTGATGATGATAGGAGGAAGATAACAAACAATAGAGAGAGCAAGTGCCGGGCAAGTCCCTGGCGAGTCAGCAACGCCCATCATAACTGCAAGCTATTTTTATAGGTTTTGCTGGCATAATACTTTCCCTTTAAAAGCCTTTAAAATCATCCTGTTCATCATCTGATATCATAAAAATATCAATGACATCTTGTGATACATTTGCAAGGCAGTCATCGTATGGATCGAATTCCGTATCAGATGGTGTGGTCTCAGCTTCGGCTTCCTCTTCATCTTGCCACAAGTAGTCGTCCTCCATACCATCTAATGAATTTGATATGCCACACTTCTTGAAAGACTTGATTATTGTTTCTGCATCAATATCATTCCAGGCTTTTATGACAAACTTGCACAAAACATCCAATTGTGGAGCACGCATGTTTCCTCCTTTTGTGAATGACTTTTCGCCACTAACCATCCATTCATTCCACTGTTCTCGAATGCGATCTTTAAATGGCTTGTTTAGGCATACATCCAGTGGCTGTACTAACGATGTTAATCCTGCAGGAATAACTGCCACATCTGTGTTTAGTCTTGCAAGCTTTTGCTTGGTGCTGGGAGTTAAATGAGCCCTGAACATATCCCACACCAGTAGACTACGTTTTTGAATAAGTCCACCTGGTCGCCTGCTCCATACATTATCAAGCCATAGCTTTACCCCTTCTTCATCCATCCAGCCTTTTTCATTCACATGTACAAAACAACCAACAGGGAACTTGAGTTTTGGCATTGTTTTTCTTTTAAAAATAATCATTGGTCTCAGTTTGGCACCATCAGCTGTGCATGCTAGTACCACTGTAAAACTGGACTTCTCATGTCCTGTTGTTTTAATTAAAATTGTTTTTTCACCTTTCTGATGGACAGTTTTATTTCCAACCATATCAAAATTCATTGGAGTTTCATCCATATTTCCAATACTACTTAATGCATAGCCATGTTTAATGCGCTGTTGTATTATGTATTGATGGAAACTAATTACTTTGCTATCAAGATCTGCAGGTAATTTTTGTGCAATTTTCGTCTTTTGCCTCAGTACCATATTATGCCTTTCCAAGAATCTAGTACACCAGGATGCAGTGGCCTTAAATCTGTTGCTGTGATCTGGGTTAGATTTGGCCCACTGAAGTGCAAACAAACGTATTTTATTTCGTGTCACTACATAACCGTTTTGGCGATGCTCATTCACCATGTCTGCTACATGTTTTTCAAGTTCTGGCCAATGTGGGGTGCCTCTTCTTAATGCACACTTACCCCTTGGCATACTCTTTAATGCTTTTTCATTTGCCTTCCAGTCCCGAACCATCTTTTCTGTTACTCCATATTGTCTTGCAGCAGCGCAGTTATTATGTTCCATGGCAAAGTTTACAACTTTAAGTTTGAAACTGGCTTCATATTTCCTTCTTCTTGCTGGTGGAGCCATGATAGGGTCTTGACTATTGGACATTTGTATACTGTACTGTATGTATTGGTGCTGTACTGTATGAACTGGTACAGATACTGGTGCTGTACTGTATGTACCCAGTATACAACAACCAGCCAATCACAGCAAGCGATGAACCTTAGCTGGTTGTTGTATACAAAGCCTGCTTGGATTGGGTGGATCAGCTCTCCCTGCCTGCCCAACCCTTCCTGTCATCTTATAGGCCAGGGGTAGGCAACCTTGGCTCTTTTATGACTCATGGACTTCAACTTCCAGAATTCCTGAGCCAGCTATGCTGGCTCAGGAATTCTGGGAGTTGAAGTCCATGAGTCATAAAAGAGCCAAGGTTGCCTACTCCTGTATAGGCCCTAGGGAAAAAATGGACAAGCTAATTCCATGAGGGAGGGGGAAAGGGAGCACAGTTTCTGAGTTCTCATTGGCCACCTGTAAGTCCAAATGAGTAGCTCAGGGTGTGTGCGTGCACATGTAGGCATGCGTGTGACTCCCTGGGTCCCTTCCATTGCCCTCCCCCCAGTAGCAAGCTTTGGCTTGGAGCAAACAGGCTGCACACAGGGATCTCCTCCTCTCAGTCTTCCACCCTGCGAATACTCCACAGCCTCTCCAAGCTGAGTGAGCAGAAAGCCTGCCTGTTTTTCAAAGGCTCTGCCTTGTCAATCGCACACACACCTTGATGAAAATTGCCCTGCCTGCAAAAGGACTTCTCAGCAGTTTTTTAAAGCAACACTACCAAGAATGAAATTGGAGACAGCCAGAATGTTTAGGGAAGAAGGAAAGGAAGCAGTTAATAAGCTAAGTAAGAAAGGCATTCGCCCTTCGAAAACTTGCATTTCCATAAATGTGATAAGTTGCCCCCTTTTCAGGTAATGGGGGGGGGAGTAAATGCTTTCCTTTTAATTTGTTATTAAAACTCAGTGCACTACAGTACTTATAGATGGGAGCCAGATTGACCAGCCAGGATCTGTCATAAATAACACCACAAATGCACCATGCAAGTTTATTTAGGCAGGGGGGGGGAGAAACTGCTTGCATAAGCTCGGGCAAAAGGATTGTGTAGCTGTTTTCTGTCCCCACTCCATTCCTGCTTCTTAACTCCGAGAGGAATTTAGCTGACACCCCTCCCCTTCCAGACCCATAAGCTCCGCCTCCCCCAAGCTACTCTCACCGGCAGTGAGAGGTAAACGCTGAAAAGCTTGCATGAAGAAGCACTGAAAAGTGCCTCGAATGGACGCAGATGCTTAGGTTTGTTTTCATTATATAAAAAAACCACCCTACAATTCTTTTCCCCCCTTCCCCATTACATGGGCCATCCCTTTCTACTTCCTTTGAATGAATTAATCAGGGGATGGCCACTACCAATCCGCAGTTCTGGAGGGGTGGGCAAGGAATTGGGATGCAAAAGGGAGGGAAGAAGAGAGGAGACGGTTTGCAATGTAGCATTATAGAATGGGGATTAAACCTCCAGGAAATCTTACCGTCACAACAGCCAGATAATGCCTATCGTACTCTCAGAGATATCTTTAGTTGATCGGCTGGTTTTAATAATAACCCTAGGACTCTTTTTGAGTGAGAGAGAGGGGGGGGGGGAAGAGAAAACTTGCTGAGTAATATTTTTCCGGCGTATAAGACGACCCCCCACTTTTGCGAAGATTTTAAGTGTTTAGAAAGTCGTCTTATACGCCGGAATATACGGTAAATGTTTTTTTACCAGCATACTTAGATCCTTTTCATTGGCAAGTGTTAGCATTCCCCCCTAGTTTGATATTGTGTACAAATTTAATGAATTCCTCTTCTATTTCCTCATCTAGAGCATTTATGAAAATGTTGAAAAGCATTGGGCCCAAGACAGAAGCTTGAGGTATCCCACTGCATGCTCCCCTCCACATTCATCTATCTCTATTGAGGACTACACGCTGAGTGCAGTTGGTCAGCCAACCGTGAATCCATTTGGTCATTATGCTGTCTTCTCACCAAGAAGTAGGCTGTGGTCTACTTTGTCAAATGCTTTATTGAAATTCAAATGCTATTATCTACAGCATTTCCATGATCCACTAATTTAGTTATCAAAGAAGGCAATAAGATTGTCTAGCATGATCTGTTTTTAACAAACTCATATTGGCTTCTAATAATCACCTTGTTCATTTCTCGATGCTTACAAATCCATTGCTTGATCATCTTTTCCAAGATTTTTCCAATAGTAATGTCAAGCTGTTAGGTCTATAGTTTCCTGGATACACTTTCTTTGCCCTTTTTTTTAATATTGAAACCACATTAGCTCTTTTCTAGTCCCTTGGCAGTTCCCCTGTGCTCCAGGAGCTCTACAAGATTTAATTCAGTAGTTCCTAGAGCACATCCGCCAGTTCCTTCAGTATCTTGGGATGTAAACCATTTGGTCCAAAGCAGATAGGTGTTCTCCTATCATTTCCTTACCTATTTTGTCCTATTCCTACCTATTCCTGTTCCGTCTCTCATTTTTCAGAGTGTCCCACAGGATGATGGCTAGTGATGTCAGTAGCACTTTCAACTCTACAACAAACCTGGCTGCCACCATTTTTTTTCGTTCTAGGTTGCCACAAGAAGGGGAGATGAAAGATGGTATTTCTGTAGTCTAAACATGAGCAACTCTTGTGGGAACCAAGGTCCTTCCCATGCCGGGGGAAAGGAGGGGATCATTAACTCAGAAAGCCCACCAAAGTGTTCTATTGGGTCGTATGAATAGAGGGGTGGGAATTGTTACATTGTAATATTTTGATTCTTAGAGGGAAAGTTTAGATCTGGTTTCAGTTTTGAACATGCCAATATTATGTATCCAATAAACATGTTCTTTGAGGAACTTTCCTGCCTCGGAGTTCTGATTTATTTGGTCTTATTGATCGGAACCTTGACAAGTACATTGTAAGGTTTTGCTGCTTATTTAGTTAAAGTTCCTTAGAATTGTACACCACTTCTTTCCTTACCTGAAGTATTATTCTCTGCTAAGTAGCCTTTCCTCACAATATTTAAATATGACCATTGGGCCCTGATTTCAGAATATCTCATCCAGCATGAAATTTTAAATATTTCAACAATCTTGTACATTTGTATAAATCTTTTATTCAAATTCTACAGCAAGAATGACTAATGGAAAACTGAAAACAATGGAAATATCAAATCAATATATCATGTTTGTGATAGTTTAAAGTTATTAACCAAACATATCCAGCCCAGCTTTTTGCTCCAGGGCTTTCAGAAAATAGGTTGTGGACATAAAATGCCAATTTTGTTATTCTCTATTACTGTTCAGTTTGGAAAGCTAGAACTGTCAGAAAAACAACCCTATTAATAGTAAATAGTAAATAATGTATACAATATATTTTTTCGGGTCACCAAGATAAAAGTTCTATGTTAGTTCTAGCCAAAGAATGAAAATAAAGAACAATGCTAGCATTTTAAAAATAGAGATAGTATTAGCAAATATTACTGTTGACTTAAACAGAACTGACTCTTCTTCATTCTTGAACAGTAATTATCTTTCATTAGCTATTTAATATTTAGATCAATTTAAAAAAATATAGTTATAAATAAATTTAATCTGCAGCATGAAATCTTTATAAGCGCAAATTAAATACAAGGAATTCATTGTAAAAAAGTAAACAAATGAAACTAAATTGTAAGCATTAATACATTGTTAAGAGGAATTTTTTTGTGCTGGAGCACTGTATTATTTTGGTGTAAAGATACACAACATTCCTTAATTAAATTACAATCTTCATTAATTAAATTGATCTTCATTTCCAAAAGATGAATATGCTACAGATATTGTAACCATTGCTTTCACTAAATGATAATTTGTAAGTAAGTCAAGAGGGAAAACATTCTGAATTGGGAAGAGGGAACTTAAAAATAGATGGATATATGGAAGAAAGTGCAATGTATAGTGTAAGATCTATAATTTCAAGAGTTTAGAAATGGGAACTTGGGGAAAAGCTATAGAAAAGTGTTTTTAAATTACTTACCAGTTTTGCTGCCTAATCTGTCCAATGTTTAATTACTATCCATTTACAGGGATTACTCCCCTTTATGGATTACTGCCTTGTCGTGGTGAAGGGGCTTGCGTAACTCAATGAAGCTATAAGCTATGCCGTGCAGGGCCATCCAAGATGGACAGGTTATAGCAGAGAGTTCTGACAAAATGTGATCCACTGGAGAAGGAAATGGCAAACCACTCCAGTATCTTTGCCATGAAAACCCCATGGACAGTACTAAAAAGCAAAAAGATATGACGCTGGAAGATGAGCCCCTCAGGTCGGAAGGTGTCCAATATGCTACTGGGGAAGAGCAGAGGGCTAGTACTAGTAGCGCCAGAAAGAATGAAGCGACTGGGCCAAAGCCGAAAGGACGCTCAGCTGTGGATATATCTGGTGGTGAAAGGAAAGTCCGATGCTGTAAAGATTTTTTCTCCATAGGAACCTGGAATGTAAGATCCATGAATCAAGGCAAGCTAGACGTGGTCAAACAAGAGATGACAAGACTGAACATCGACATCTTAGGAATCAGCGAACTAAAATGGACAGGAATGGGTGAATTTAACTCAGATGACCATCAGGTATATTACTGTGGGCAAGAATCCCTCAGAAGAAATGGAGTAGCCTTCATAGTCAATAAAAGAATAGGAAAAGCAATACTGGAATACAATCCCCAAAATGACAGAATGATCTCAATTCGAATCCAAGGCAAACCATTCAATATCACAATAGTCCAAATCTATGCCTCAACCACTGGTGCTGAAGAGGATGAAATTGACCAGTTTTATGAAGCCTTACAGCACCTTATAGAATTAACACCAAAAAATGATGTCCTTATCATCATGGGGGATTGGAATGCTAAGGTAGGAAGCCAAAAGATAACCGGAATAACAGGCAAGTTTGGCCTTGGAGTACAAAATGAAGCAGGCTAATAGAATTTTGTCAAGAGAATACGATGGTCATAACAAACACTCTTTTCCAACAACCCAAGAGACGACTCTACACATGGACATCACCAGACGGTCAACATAGAAATCAGATTGACTATGTGCTCTGCAGCCAAATATGGAGAAGCTGTATACAGTCAGTAAAAACAAGACCAGGAGCTGACTGTGGCTCAGATCATGAGCTTCTCGTTGCAAAATTTAGGCTTAAATTGAAAAAAGTAGGGAAAAGCACTAGGCCACTCAGGTATGAACTAAATCATATTCCTGATGAATATACAGTAGATGTGACAAATAGATTTAAGGAACTGGATCTGATAGACAGAGTGCCTGAAGAACTATGGATGGAAGTTCGCAACATTGTACAAGAGGTAGCAACTAAAACCATCCCAAAGAAAAAGAAATGCAAGAAAGCAAAATGGCTGTCTGAGGAAGCTTTGCAAATAGCTGAGGAAAGAAGGGAAGCGAAAGGCAAAGGAGAAAGAGAAAGATACACCCAATTGAATGCAGAATTCCAGAGAGTAGCTAGAAGAGATAAGAATGCCTTCTTAAATGAACAGTGCAAAGAAATAGAAGAAAACAACAGAATAGGGAGGACCAGAGATCTCTTCAAGAAAATTGGAGATATGAAGGGAACGTTTCATGCAAAGATGGGCATGATAAAGGACCAAAATGGCAGAGACCTAACAGAAGCAGAAGAGATTAAGAAGAGATGGCAAAACTACACAGAAGAACTATACAAGAATGAGCTTAACATCCCAGATAACCACAATGAGATGGTCATTGACCTCGAACCAGACATCCTAGAATGTGAAGTGAAATGGGCCTTAGAAAATCTGAGCAACAACAAAGCTAGTGGAGGTGACAGTATTCCAGCTGAGCTATTCAAAATCTTAAAAGACGATGCAGTAAAAGTGCTACACTCAATTTGCCAGCAAATTTGGAAAACTCAACAGTGGCCACAGGATTGGAAAAGGTCAGTTTACATTCCAATTCCAAAGAAAGGCAATGCCAAAGAATGTTCAAACTATCGCACCATTGCACTCATTTCACATGCTAGTAAAGTTATGCTTAAAATCCTACAAGCTAGACTCCAGCAGTATGTGGATCGAGAACTACCAGAAGTACAGGCAGGATTTCGAAGAGGCAGAGGAACTAGAGATCAAATTGCCAACATACGCTGGATCATGGAGAAAGCTAGGGAGTTCCAGAAAAACATCTACTTCTGCTTCATTGACTATGCAAAAGCCTTTGATTGTGTGGATCACAACAAATTGTGGCAAGTTCTTAAAGAGATGGGAGTACCAGACCATCTCATTTGTCTCTTGAGAAACCTATATGTGGGTCAAGAAGCAACAGTGAGAACCGAACACGGAACCACTGATTGGTTCAAAATTGGAAAAGGAGTCCGGCAAGGCTGTATACTGTCGCCCTGCCTATTTAACTTATATGCAGAGCACATCATGAGAAAGGCAGGGCTAGATGAATCAAAAGTTGGAATTAAGATTGCCGGGAGAAATATCAACAACCTAAGATATGCAGATGATACCACTCTAATGGCAGAAAGTGAAGAGGAACTAAAGAGCCTCTTGATGCGGGTGAAGAAGGAGAGTGCAAAAGTTGGCTTGAAACTCAACATTAAGAAAACCAAAATCATGGCATCCGGCCCTCTCAATTCCTGGCAAATAGATGGGGAAGAAATGGAGGTAGTGACAGATTTTATTTTTCTGGGCTCCAAGATCACCTCAGATGGGGAATGCAGCCAAGAAATTAATAGACACTTGCTCCTGGGGAGGAAAGCTATGGCAAATCTAGACAGCATACTAAAAAGCAGAGACATCACCCTGCAACAAAAGTGCGTATAGTCCAGGCCATGGTTTTTCCAGTTGCAATGTATGGCTGTGAAAGTTGGACCATAAGAAAGGCTGAGCGCCAAAGAATTGAGGCCTTTGAACTATGGTGCTGGAGAAGACTCCTGCGAGTCCCTTGGACTGCAAGGCGTTCAAACCGGTCAGTCTTAGAAGAGATCAACCCCGACTGCTCTTTAGAAGGCCAGATCCTGAAGTTGAAACTCAAGTACTTTGGCCACCTAATGAGAAGGAAGGATTCACTGGAGAAGAGCCTAATGTTGGGAAAGATTGAGGGCAATAGAAGAATGGGACGACAGAGAATGAGATGGCTGGATGGAGTCACTGAAGCAGTAGATGTGAATTTAAATGGACTCCAGAAGATGGTAGAGGACAGGAAGACCTGGAGGAACGTTGTCCATGGGGTCGTGATGGGTCGGACACGACTTCGCAATTAACAACAACAACACAGGGATTACTGTAATTTTCTACAGTTTGTTTTTTCCCCTAAGTATTCTCTTCTGCTAAAAGCAGAATTACACAACAGTCTTAATTCAGGAAACAATCAACAGAAAGATCTGAATAAGTGCTGAAAACATTCTTGAATTAATGTGCTTATAGCCCTATGGTTATTGTAACTATAGTTAATTTAGTGACCGTTCAAAGTTACAAGGGCACTGAAAAAAGTGACATGATCCTTTTTCACACTTATGACCATTGCAGCATCCCTGTGGTCATGTGATCAAAATTCATATTTATGATAGTTGCACTGTCCCAAAATTATGTGGTCACCTTTTGCGACCTGACAAGCAAAGTCAGTGGGAAAGCCAGATTCCTTAATAATCGTGTTTCTACCTTAACAGCCATAATGATTCATTTAGCAACTGTGGCAAGGATGTAAAATGGGCAAAATTCACTTAACAACAGAAATTTTGGGCTCAATTGTGATCATAATCGAGGACTATCTCTACTGATATCTTTGATAGCCCTATGCTGAATGCATAGAGATGCTAGAGACAGTCTGCACATTCAATTCTCTAACTCAGGGGTCGCCAACCCCCAGTCAATGGACCAGCACTGGGCCATAGCATGCCAGCAACAGGTCTGTACAAACAAGCAAAGTCCCATCTGTGGGATGCAGACAGCCCACAAAACTATGCACTCTCCGGTCCACAGAAAAACCTTTCTCCATGGAACCGGTCCCTAGTGCCCAGAAGCAAAAGGGACTTCTGCTCTAACTCACTTCTATGTAACTGCAGGCAAATACTTGAAAGCCCTGTACATATTCTCAGGATTCTAGCTTACTGCATTGGATTGTATATTTCAGTACAAATTACCTCCAGAAGTTGTGGGTGCCACATCACTAGAGGCTTTTAAGAAGAGACTGGAGAGCCAGTTGTCAGAAATAGCATAGGTCTCCTGCGTGAGCACGGGGTTGGACTAGATGCAAGGTCCCTTCCAACTCTGGCATGCAAAGTCCCTTCCAACTCTGTTATTGTTCTGTAAGATTGATATATTGCAGTTGTAACTCAGTAAACATTTTAGTAATTTTTTAAATATTTTTTTCTGTCTGTAAATATATATTAAGATTTCCTCATATTGGGTTCAATTCCCGGCAGTAACATTCTATGTATATATTGTGTTCTTGGCAATTAAGTGGATATGGGATGTTTTTCTTTCCAGTGTAGTATTTAGGATTCCCTGATGATCTTTTATGGTAACTAGGTCTGATCTAACATGGCTTTCTTGAGATAATCCAACATCAGTTATGCACTGCTGCCTACTATATATGAATATATCAGTACTTAAATGTTTCAGAGGGGTGAGGGGTGTTGCCCATTCATGGACTGCATTTGAAGGGGAAGTATAGGTAGTCTTTGACTTAGAACAGTTCACTTAGTGATCGTTGGAAATTACAACGGCACTGAAAAAAGTGACATGACCATTTTTCATACTTATGACCATTGCAGCATCCCCTGTGGTCACATGATTTACATTCAAATGCTTGGCAGCCAACTCACATTAATGACGGCTGCAGTGTCTCGGGGTCATGTGTGATCACCTTTTGCAACCTTCCTGCAAGCAAAGTCAGTGGGGAAGCCAGATTCACTTAACAACTGTGTTACTAATTTAATAGCTTTAGAGATTAATTTAACAACTGTGGTAAGAAAAGTCATAAAATGGGACAAAACTCATTCAACATATTTCTTACTTAGTAACATATATTTTGGGCTCAGTTGTGATCGTATGTTAAGGATTATCTGTATAGGCCTTTTCAGTTGTGACTTTAGTGCTTTCAATTCTTTTTCCAGAGAAGCCAGTACTGTACACAAGTTTTTTTGAAATATTGCAATTTTTGTTTGTTTACTTGTATGCTGCCTTTATTATTTTTAAAATAACTCAAGGCAATGAACATATCCAACATACTTCCCTTCTCCTATTGGGAGATAGGTTGGGCTGAGAGTAACTAGCCCAAAGTCATCCAGGTGGCTTTCATGCTTTTCTTCAGATAAGCTTTTTCAGATAAGATTTCTAAATTACAGTAATGGTATCTTAAACTAGGCAGAATATGGCAGTTGACTCAATATCTTAATTTCATACTATGTAACTGTATAAGCTCAATCATTGCAGCTTATAAACCATGATTTGATTTAGCATTATTTCTGAACTTAACAGAATTTCTTGTCATTTTAACTAAAGAAACTATTATTTAAAGTAGTGTGTAAATCAATATATACTATGTCTTCTTTATCACTTTGATACTGTAATAAGATACTGTTTAATATTGCCTTCCTATACTACTCAGAAAAACAAGATATTTCTAAAATATTTGCTCCAAAATAGTTGGTAAGGTAATAAAAACTACAATAAAATATTTTACTTTAAACAAGTTTTATGGAAATTACTACTACATTGGTGTAGCTGTTAAGGCCAGAAACTGGGAGACCATAAATTCTAGTCCCAAGGTAGACACAGCCAGTTGGGTGACCTTGGGCCAGTCACTTTTTCTCAGCTTTAGGAAGGAGGAAATGGCAAATCACTTCTGAAAAATCTTTCCAAGAAAACTGCAAGAACTTGTCTAGGCAGTCTCTGAGAATCAGACAAGATTGAACAAAGGAAAAAAAATTAGGACACATAACATATCAAACCAGCAGGTGTTAAAAAAAGTTGTCTGAAGGCCCTTAGGGAATAGGAGCCAGGTTCTGAAGTTAAAACTGTCAGTAGAAGTAGCACATTTTAAAAATCCATTCCGTTGAAGTAGGCTCTTTCATGTTCAAAGTACTCTCCCATTTACATAGAAGGGTAATATAAAATATCAAATATATTTAATGCTGATACTGTGCTGAATTTAACACATGCTTTTAAAATTAATGTGTGTGGAATCCTTTACTGCAGTGTGTCATGGTTCCAATTGACAGAGACAAATAAAGCAGAACTCTGAGGCTTGCAAATTCCTCAAAGAACATGTTTATTGATACAGAGTATCGGTACTTCAAAAGTGAAACCAAGTCTGAAGAGATGTATAACAATTCCTAATAAAAATCCCACCCCTAAAACTATGCAAGCAACTACATTTTCCCATTCAGCTTGTTGGCGGGCTTTTCATGAAATGGCCAGCCCTCAGTCTCGGGAGCAGCAGATGGCATTGGTTCCAATGAGAGAAGCAAGAGAGAGAAAGTCTGTTTTGTCTACTAGCGCAACAGCTGGCAAACCCCCTCTCTCCGTTCTATGTGGCAATTAGGAATGAGAAGGAAAAAATGGCTGCAGCCATGCTCATTCTAAAGTTGACACAGTGATGTGAAGGAACATGTATGTCATTTAAACTCAAAAATTTTAACATCCTTTTCTGGCATTTAACCCAAAACTTTAATAAGTCACATTCTCACAAATATATCAAATATATATAAACTAATATATATATATATATATATATATATATATATATATATATATATATATATATATATATATATATAAATTAAGCACATTAATCAGAAATTTTCTTTCATTTTTGTTTTAAGGAATATTTATTCTTAGAAGCTCTCAAGAATATTTACTGATACAGATTACTATTTAGTAGTGACATTCAAAATTGCAGCTAGTTTCTAATTAATATAAGACTCTGGTGACTTGTTTGCCAACTTGTAGGAAACATGATAAAAAATCTCTCTTTGCTACCCTTTGTGTGTGCTTTATACTTCAGTGAACAACCCAGAGGTGCTTTTTTTAGGAGGCAACAGGACTTTTTTTTTGAAGACTTTTCACTTCTCATCCAAGAAGCTTCTTCAGCTCTTAACTATTGTGTTTCCTCGAAAATAAGACCTGGTCTTATATTTTTTTTCCTCCAAAAGAGGTACCAGGTCTTATTCACTTACATTAGAACCGCTGCAGCCAGGCCTCCCACACCGCGACATCTGTTGCACTGCTACTGCTGCTTGCAGCAGGAGGCCATGTGGCTCATCATGCTGATTACACCGCTGTTGCCAGTCAAGAGCGAGCAGTAGCGCAATCAACATGATGAGCCACACAGCCTTTTGTGAGTGGCAGCAGCAGTGCAATTAGCCTCGTGACTCCTGTAACTGGTGGCAGCAGCACAATACACCATATAATGTGCGGTCACAAGCAGCTGCAGAAGAATTCAGGCAGCAGCGCAACAGGTGTCAAGGAGTGGGAGGCCTGGCTGCGGCAGTCCTAAGGTAAGCAGGTGCAGGGTGCATGGGGCAGCTCCACCCCTCCACCCCCACCCTAGCTTGATTTTTATGCATGTGCCTTGCCCCAAAACTAGGGCTTATATTGGGCACACATGTAAAAATCAAGCTAGGGCTAATTTTTGGGATAGGTCTTATTTTGGGGAAAGCACAGTAGATGGTGGGGAATGGAAGGATTTATATTCCTTGCAGACAGGTGGTCATTTGCATTCTTTAGGAGAGTCATTGAAACCATTTGGAAGTTTACCCATGTCCTCAGGGTCACCTGAGTGGTGCAAAGGGGTGTGGAGCCTTCTTGGCTGCAGGATGTTTTCCGCCCTGTGTCTCTTCACTGTTGAATATAGGCACAGGTTGTTGGGAATAAGTCTGTGTTGTCTGCATATAAATCCTTCCATTCCCCACCATTTAGCCAGAGCTGAAGAAGCTTCTTGGATGAGAAGCAAAATGTCTTCAAAAATCAACAATAACAAGAAAGCCTCCTGAAAAAAACACCTTTGGGACAATTATAACCTGGATGACTAAGAATCTCCATAGACCTTCATTGTACAAATAAATAATAAAATAAACAAACATTGAAATGATGAAGAAATGAATGATCATTGAAAAATATTCTACTCCTGCTGTCATATAGTGAACATTCAAATATACTAATTGCCCCATAACTAAGGTGATCTACCTTGCTGCTGATTATCCTCTCCTTCCACTTTTCCAGGCATTAAAGAATCCTAGATCTTCAGATAATATGTCTGAAGTAGGATAATTTGTACCTCAACTGAGTTCTCTGGGTTGATTTGTTCAATGATTCATCAGTTTGCTTTTTTGATTATATCTTTGGTATTATCTCCTCTCACCCAAGTGTAGAGGTGCTATCTCATTATGGCAAGGTTATGTTCTTGAGAGGGATGAGTAAAGGGCATCAGGAATGAAGAGTACTCACCCAAGGCATAAAGATCATATAACAGGCACCTGTATTGGGTAGCAGTGATGTAGGAAAATGTGATTGCAGAGTCCCATATCAAACTGTAGATCACATCGTGACCAGCTATAAGCTGAGGACATGCACCAATCCAGTATCTGATTTTTTAAAATATAAATGATGCTGCATTTCAATGGTGACTTTAGTGACAATGGTGACCAATTCACACTGTGCAGGAGACTTTTGTATTTTTATGAATAAGGTCAAATAAAAATAATCACCATTCTTTGTCATGGTTTTAACTGATCCATGGTTTACAGAATTAACCAGTTTCCTGGTTTTGTACAACCCACTAAACCTCAAACTAGGCATCAATAATTTTATTGTAGTGCATTGCGTGAATTCATTTTATTTATATTTTGATATTTTTTTTATCCTGCTTTTATTTTTATTAATAACTCAAAGTGGCAAATATATTTAACTCCTTCAGCTTTTCCTATTTTTCCCCACAACAACAACCCTGTGGGCTGAGAGAGACTGAAGGACAATGACTGGCTCAAAGTCACCAACTGGCTTTCATAACTAAAATGGAATTAGAACTCTTACTCTCTTGGTTTCTAACTGGTTTCTAGACCAAACTAGCTTTCCAACTGGCTCTTTCATTAAAAAACCCATCTTTAAAGATAAGGGTAATACTGCACACTTGTTAACTAGACTTCTTGGCAAATCATGTTATGGTCAGTCAATAGAATCAAAGAATATTTCACATTCTTAGCCGATCAGTTCTTTGAGAGCAACTATATGATGCAGAGCTGCATAAATGCATATGCAGTGCCAGAAAATAGGGCTGACAGTTGACAGTATTTTTATATAGATCCTATTGAGAGTTATATATAGACTTTATATTTAGACTGTAAGAGGTTTCAAATATAGTCCAGTTTTTATACATGAAAGTTTTCTAGCTTCTGTAAATTTAGCTTTTTTACCTTAGCTTTTATTTTGTGAATATGCAAGCACAATTTTTCCCTTATCCCAGCTTCTTGATTTTCACTCATTTAGTCAGCAGTCTTATGCTTGTATACCTGGGAATAAGGTTCGTAGTACAGAGTCAGTCTTCTCCTAAGGATGCATATGAGAAAGGAAATTTCACTGCTCATTGATTCCACACAAACTCTTATGAATACATAATCTATGCTTAATAAACAGCTTAAACCAATGAAAGAAGTGAGACTCCAGCACAACTGATCATAATCTATATCTAGAGCAATGACTAAATCCAACAAGGATTGAAAATAAATAGTAACTATATTGTTTGATGTTCTTAGTGTATTATATTAACCCTAACTAGTTGTAGTGTAAACAAACTATGGCTGAGGATGACAATTGTATAGGCAAACTCCCATTTTTTCTTCTGCTTATGATCTTCTGCTGATTTACTGTTCCCCGCAGTGTCTTTTGCTCATGAAATTTGTCTCACTTTTGTAGAGGTTTTCTTGGTGCTTGTTTTTTTATCCTCCACACTTCCAACTGAATGGGATCTTATTCATGTTGCCTCCATGAGTGTATTGTATAACAGGATATAACTGTGTGTATGTCTGCAGAAATGATTTGGCAAGATGTGACTGCTCAAGACTCCCCCAAGTATTTTAAAGTATAGTAAAAGCTTTTGCTGGCAAAATATGTGTCAATAATAGAATATTTAGTCTCAAATGGGGGGGGGCATGTATCTAACTTCACAGAGATTCTGTTATTTGAATGGATGTTAAAGGATCACATTCTTTGTCCAGTAAAGTAAAATAAAAACATAAGAAAAGTAATGGAGGGATTGGTGAGGCTCTCAAGACTCAAGGGAAATTTCAGATTCATATTCTCCTAGTTTTGTTGTTACAAAGTCAGAACAATTCATGACCCCTAGAGGCTTCTATTCCATCTACATCTCATCCACCTCCTGAGCTTTTCCCCCCTATTCCTGTATCCTAAGGCTGGAGGCAGAATTCTTACTGAAGCAGAAATTAAAGCCCTAGAGATATAAGGCTCTTCTATCTATCTACCATAATAATCCAATTAGTCTAATGCCATAAACACAATCCCCTCTTTCCGCCCCAAAATATGTATGATGCTAAAATGGAAGCTTAGATTTCTTCCTCAGCATGAAGTTCATGGGTCTTGGGTTAGGTGACAGATATTCTCTGTAAGGAGCACATGTTTTGGAACAGACTTTTCCTGGAGGTACATGTAATTCTCAATCCTTGTTTTCTGCAATGCTGTTCAAACACTTTTGTTCCACTATGCCTTTGATCCTGTCCAATTGTGGGTATTAATTCTAGTGTGTATACTACAATATCTCTCTCACACTTTCTCTCTCTTTTTTTTTGTTTACCACCCAGAATCTTGCACTTGCACTTATAAGCAATGAATCATGAGCAAGAAGCAAGCCTGCCAGGCAAAACAGTTTTCTATGCCTATTAAAAGCTGAAATATTACAAGTAGATTTTTAATCCTGTTATATTATTGAGTGTTAGTGGATAAAGAGGTGGAAGATAGCCATGTTTTTTCAGCCAGTGAAAAACTAATAAGAAAGGAAAATTCTTGTGTATATTCTTTTATGAAACTACCATTATTACACTCTTAAATAGCTTTGGGTGACTTCTTTAGGAAGTAATTTCCAATAATAGTGATTAGCTCACTCGCTGTCTCGCTGCACTCCCACCAAAATCTGCTTTTATACTGGTTTCCCTCTCCCCGCCCAGCTCTCATAGCTGTTCCCGCGAGAGCGCTGCTGAATTTGGTTTCCCTACCCTCTCCAGTTCCCACTAGTCAGGCACATGTGGAGAGGGAGAGGGGAGCGTCCCTCTGACACACATGCCGACAGAAAGGGCTCTGCATGCTCAGTCTGGCACACTTGCCATAGGTCACCACCATGGTGGTAGGGTTTTAATTTAGTCCATAGTGCTTTAAAGTCTCATAATCAAAAGTACAATTTTCTGGCCAAATCAACCATACGGCTTTGTCACTGAGCAGGATCCTCTCCTTGCAAAGTTTGCATGCACGTCTTAATTTCATTCTTGGCTAGAAGAGCAATTCCTTCTGCCCCCAAGCTCCATCAGTCTCCCTAGGGCAGATCTCAGCAAGATATTTGACTCTGAGTTCCCCATTTTCTGGGGCATATTCCTCAGGTCACCCACTATCTATGGTGAGACTCCAAGGCTTCTTTCCTGGGTCCTTGCAATCTGCAGATTTACTCCACACCAACACAAGGTGATGGTATCTTCCAAATTTTGGTCTGCTGCCTCAAGGTTTTCAGGCAAATAGCCTGGGAGGACTCTGTCTGCTGAAATTTCGCAGAGTATGTGCCCCTCCTTATGGGATAGAACTCTGCTTGGTGATTTTCAGTCCTTTTTTTCCCTAACAGGAGGTCCTGCATTCCGGTCAAACCCCCTTGCTTCCCAGAATCTAGGTCCTGTGGGGCTAGCAAACAGCCTGGGTGCAGCTAGAAAAGGCACAGAGGGAGCAGGATCCAGTGTGATTGGGAGAAAGATCCTTTCTTTTGTGTTCATGCACACATACACTCTCTCCTCTCTCTCCTGAGCTTCAAAATCTAATAAAAGTTTGATGGTACTCGCCTTCTTTTGAGCAGCCATTGAGTGCAAATCTCACAACTCCTTTTACTACCCTTATCCGATCGGGCAGGATTCGGGAAGCCACCCAGAGACAAAGAAGCCTTTTGTTGGCTAGATCAGGGCTTTTCAACAGGTGCTATGTATACCACCTGTGGTACTTTGTCACATGGCAGGTGGTATGTGATTCTCCTAGAGAAGTGTAGCGGGGGGAGGGGAATGAGCCGAAGTGACTCAAGCCTGAAGAAGAGGCAACTGCAGGACTGTTGGGGCTTGGCAAAAGCCCCAGGAGCTGACAGGGCTCCAGCTGACTGGCTCTAGCTGATTGGCACTTCCTGAAGCAGAACGGAGTGGAGGTGAACTGTAGAAGAAGGGAACAAGGAGAGGAGAGGCTATAAAAGGAGGTAGTTTTGGTGGGAAAGCGGAAAAAAAGACAACAGGGAAAGAGAAGGGGATGGAGAAGAAACTGTGGAAGGAGAGCTCAGTAGGCAGGGAGGAAAAAGAGACAGGGAAGAAGCAGCAGCTGTTGCTGGTTCATTTTCTCCAGTCAGGAGAATGCAATCAGCGCTGATGAAATGAAAAGCCGGGAGACGAGCATATCGGAAAGGAGGTGGCTTTATTTAGTTCTGGATCAGCTGGCAGCTTGATTGGATTACCATAAGGATTTTTGTGCAGTTTTTACAGCGTTTTGTAATTCAGAGGCTCGGTTTGTGTGCTTTGGTTATTGGAATATTTTAGTCTCAGAAAGGCTAGCAATGTCCAAAGTGTTGCCTTCTGTAGGTTTAATCCTCTTAAACAAATGTAATTAGTTTTACCCGCTTATATTGAATCTGTCTATGGCTTTTAGAAAGTTTTCTTTGAAGGTAAACAGGCTTAATTTAAGGCTAAAGCTTTTTGCAATTGCTGGAGCCTTTCAGTCTCGGTTGCAACATTGTGACACGTGACACGCCTGAGGCAGAGAAAAGAGAAAGAGAAAAAAATCCAGAGTTTATGTGTTTCTTTATTCTGGGAGCTTTTGTGAGCCTTTCTTGGTTTGCACTTGATTCCTGTGTCTTTAAGGGTACAGAGAAGGGATTGGGGGTGCATTCTTACTACACTGTGGAAGGAGAGCTCAGAAGGCAGGGAGGAAAAAGAGGAGAGGGAGAGAAGAAGAAGGGCTGACCAGCTAGCTCAGGGGTCTACAAACCTAGCAACTTTATGACCTGTAGACTTCAACTCCCAGAATTCCTTAATCAGCCATGATGGCTAAGAAATTCTGGGAATTGAAGTCCACAAGTCTTAAAAGTGCCAAGTTTGAAGACCCCTGAGCTAGCTGGTAATGGTACATAATAATAAACATGGATAAATTCATCATACATTTGTCAATGCAAAGGGAAAGTGATTCAGCAAAGGAACAGCCACTGAAGAAATTAAAACTGGTACTTTTTTCCTTTTTTTCTGCAGTTTGTAATATTTTATTAGATTATAGAATAAAATACAAAAGAAAATAGCAGGGGACAGTGGGGAGGAAAAATGGGGGAAAAGTGAGGGGGAGAAGGGAAAAAGAACAGACTTCCTCTGTTGCAGTAGAAGGTTGCAACATTGTGACACGTGACACGCCTGAGACTTTTCCATAATACTATAAATTAGCCATTTCTATAACAACAAATGAATCTAATCAGTAAAAGCCAAAATCCCCTCCCCTTTTTTAGTCATCAAGTTTTTGACACCTTGCTAAGCACGGTGGTACTCAAATATTGTCATGTCCTAAAAGTGGTACAATCTGTGAAAAGGTTGAAAAGCCCTGGGCTAGATGAAGGCTTCCCTGGACCCCGTTTGTCAGCTAGATTAGCTGGAAGTCCCTTTGTGGTCGCCAAACTTGTTGGAAGTTGAATCCCAGGCTCGTCCTTCCAGCCAGGAAGTGAGCAGCAGAAATGTTGCCTTAACAGAAATAAAGAGATTGAAACCAGCTGAAAGGAGGTTCAATTTATTGAGAAGCAAAATATCAGACAGTGTTCAGTTCTGGGACAGCTGACAAAAGGATTTGATAATTGGATGTTTATGTGGTTCTGGGGCTTTAAGATTGAAATATCTAGATATGTTGTGCAATAGACTTAAATGTGTGTCTTTTACTATTCTAATTATGATGAGTTGGCTCCTATTGTGGTGAGGGGTCATGTCCTGTTTTTCAGGTTGGGTGGGGGAGTGTAGATTTAGGTGTTATTGTTTTATGTTTTAATCCATTTTGTCTCTGGTTTCTTGAGAAAATTGCAACCGGTAATGTTTTGTTTATGAATAGGCCTCATGAATGGAGCTGTTCTGGATATTAGGAATCCACTCTTGTGCTCCACTCTTGTGAATGGATACAAATATCTCATTCAGAGATACTTGACTTACTGCGAAAAACCACCTCAGATTGTTCCTTGGTTAGCGAGAAAGTGCAGCCTGACTTTATTTTGTGGGAAGTTTTTCTTTTTTTGTGAGGGTTTTTTTCCCAATTGATTTCTCTTGGGGGTGGGCTCCCTACATGAACAAGCCTTGAGCAGAGATCAAGAAGCAATAGCAAACATCTATGTGCACATCTGTTTCTTTTCCTTGAACAAGGAGCTGATGGAATCCAGGACAAGAAGCAAAACTGATTATCACAAGAAGCCAGGGCCTTCCAAGAGTCTCTCGCTTAGACAACTCTGTTTTCAGCCACCCAGCATAAAGATTTCTACCCTTAATTCACTAAAGCTTGCCAGGCTTCATTCTCTCAACAGGATATGGTACATGAAAGTATGAAAACAAAGCCGTGTCCACTTGTGACTATTCTTTTATGAGTAGCACATAGTTTATTGATATATCACCTTTCTTTTGATTTTCCTCTAGGTGAAATTAGATAGTCTCTGAATCAGTCTGTGTTCATTGGTTTATTTTTCAATTTGATCATTTGATCAGTAGGCTTTCCTGTCATTTATACGGTGCCAAAAAGAGGGCATTGATTTGCACATATCAATTTACTTATATTTTGGAAATCAGTTATTAAAATTTAAATATGAAGGCATTGATAACAAATCTGCAATCCTTTGAACTGCATGGTTTAACCAAATGTTAACATTTAATGATGGAGGATTTCAAAGACTCTGATTTTCCTTTGTTATTGTTATCGTCATAGTGGTCTTAGATTAGAATAACAAAAGTCTTCAAACAGGATTGTCTGATATAATGAAGGAATATGTTGATTTTCTTGCTGGCTTGTGTATCTGCCCAAAAAAGTGTATTGGCAAATGTGAGCTGATGATACCATTGTATAATAAAATCCCTCATATAACATTAAAACATTAAAATGTATTTGTTTAATGTCATTTTTACATAGACAATAAAATGACAGAACAAATTGATGTGCCCTCATTACCATCAGAACATTTCACATTGGGAACATGCTTCATTTCAATAAAAAGATGTATTTATCTTGGGCTTTTATGTACTCCAATCCAGGGCTATGAGCAGTTTTTATTCCTTTTTTTAATGGTAACAGGGTTAAAATAAAATGGAAAAAAGTACAATAAATTGGGGAACAGTAATACAGAATCCTGACAACATACATGTAGTTACTTAACTTACAGTCACGATGGAACCTATCCATTATGGTCATGACAATTATTAAGCAAGGTGCCCCCATGATTTCCTTGTTAACAACTCCAATCACTGCTCTTCCTATTGCAATCATTAACTGGAGCACGGGATTTCTTGAGAGTGGGAAAGGACCTGGGAGGCCTAGAACAGGCCCCTGGACCACACTGCAGCATCTCCCCAGCTCACAAAGGCTCTCCCCTGGCCTTCTATAGTCTTTCCCACCCCTGAACCACCCTGTACCCTGCTTGGGTCCCTTCAAGTCTTGGCCCTGCTCTGCTGCCCCACTGGGTGCATGCAAGCCTTGACCTTGGCCTTGTGTGGAGCCAACCTGGGAATGAGCACTATTTTTGAAGATTGAAATGTTACCTGTTTCTGGGCCAACGCCACATAGCCTCCACTCTGTAGGGATCTCTATAACTATCCGAGATGGGAAACAAGCCCAAAACTTGTGGGAATCCAGTGGGGTGGGAAAGTATGTCTAAATTTTCTGGGGAATCAGCAGGATCAGATGAAGAGGAAACAGGTGAAAATATTCCAGAATGCTTTCATTCAGCATTGTCGTATTTTGAATGGTCACTGAATAAACAGTTTTAAGTTCATCTGTTGAAACCTAAAAAGAAACTAAGGCCCTCATGAACTAAGTCAATATCAAAGTTAATCTCATATTTTTTCTCTAATTGTTAGATGAATGATAGCTGACTATATACAACAAGTAAGACATTTTCCTAGTGAACAAGTGAAAGAAACAATGACAAGATGGGCAAAATTTTTTGCCTATAATATAGAATTAGAAAAATGGCAAATGTTATGGGAGAGAAACTACAAATTAACAATGTCAACCTCATATAAAGAAAATCTGTATAAAATGTTTTATAGATGGCACCTGCCGTCAGCAAGATTAGCAAAAATGTTTAAAAAATATGACAGATAGATGTTGGAAATGTAAACATAACATAGGCATGTATTATCACATTTGGTGGACATGTGGTAAGGCAAGGGCCTATTGGAGAAAGATACATACAGTATGTGGTTAGAAAAAATATTGGGTGAACAAGTGGATTTTAAACCTGAACTTTTTTTACTAGGTATTATGCCTGAAAAGAATAATAAGCAGAAATTATATTTAATCTTACACATTACTACAGCAGCGAGAATAATTTTTGCACAATACTGGAAGAATGAAGGACTGCCATCAGAAGATGAAATAATATTGGAATGTGCAGAGATGGGCAGATTAACTATGAGGTTGAAAGATAAAGAAGATACAGACTACTATCAAATTTGGAATTTGTTTTATTCTTGGTTAGAGAAGAGAATGAAGGATTAGGAATTGAACATGTATTAGCAAGCAAACTCCAGACAACTTGTTGATTGGAAAAATTAAGATATGTTGATGAAAAAAAAAAAACCAATAAATTTTTTACTTAAAAAAATAAAGACATTTTCCTTAGAGTATAAATAATAGGGAAGCTTTTTGGAATATATATTATCACTCGTATAAATTGTTCCTAATGTGAACATGTTACTCAAAATTCTTCATGCCCTAATCTTATTTATTTGAAATTAGTAAAGCCCCTGCAGTTTTCTTGCAATATTTTGGAAGTTGTTTGTCCTCATTTCCTTCCTAGGATGAAGACAGATTGACTGGCTGAATCTGTCCAGTTGCTTCATGCCTTAAAAAAGAACTAGAATTCACAATCTTTTGATTTCTAGTCTCATGTCTTAACCACTATACCAAACTGGCTCTCACATATTTAGATGTATTTATTCAATTTATACCCCACTTTTCATTTAGGAGCTCAAAACATTAGTATTTTTCCCCACAACAACTTGTTACCTAGGTTGGGCTAAGAGGGAATGATTGGTTCCAAGTCATCAGTCAGTGGTTGTGGTTGAGGGTGGACCAGAGATTTCCTCATACATAAAAATAATCTTTGATTTAACAGAATCTCATTAAGTAGATTCTGATTCCACAGACCAAATTTCCCTCCAGACATCCGCACCAAATTACAGGCAATTTATTGCATCTATAATCCGGATGAGGCAGTTAAATATATATCAGCTTTATATTTTATATCATTTATATAATTATTTAAATATCATAAATGGCCGCAGTGACATATTTCCATCTTTAACAGACCCTCAGTAGTAATGGATACCCCTTTCCCTCAAATGGACCAGTAAAATGAGGTTTCACCAGACAGCTGGTATTTGTAGCCAAGTTTTGAAATAGCTAAACCAGTGGTTCTCAACCTGTGGGTCGGGACCCCATTTGGGTTGAACGACCATTTCATGGGGGTCGCCAAGCAATGCAGTCCACCATTTTTTCCCCTTTTCCTTAGCTGTGCTACTCCCTTTTATTCTATTGGCTTTCAAAAGCCAATAGGAATTGTCCAGGCTGTCTCTGCCCTGCTGAGCCTGCCAAAAGTCCCATTCTGCAAACGGTGCTGCACCAGTTGAGTAGTCCTCGACTTATGACCGGTTGGGGGTCGCGGCATTAAAAAGGTTGAGAACCACTGAGCTAAACTCTTTTGAAATTATTATATTTCTTGAAAACAGATGACATCAATCAAAAGTAGTATTTTGGGCTTACTGGACTCCACTACTTTTGTACAGAAAATGAGTGAGCAAAATCATTAAGCAGTTGGATGAGGATTACTTATAGTCAGATTAACTGGTATTATAAAAATAAGTCTAAGTGATCTTCTTTTGAAACTTAGTTCTATTTTTGTTTTCATTTTTCAGTGACTAAATCGTACAATTTATACTAAGTTTCTTTTTGAAAGGAAGAGAGCATTTACAGGAAGAATGCTTCCATTTCTTTATTTTAGGTTTTCATGTCTAATATTAGCATAGAAAATATGACTTAGGACAATGACAAATATTTACCTCTCTGATATATTGAAAACAGTTTCCTAACCCAGTCTTTTACCTTTAAAACGTGTGCCTTATAATTTTATGGGTCATTTTTTGACCTATAAAATTATAAGGGTCATTTATGGGTCATGCTTATTTTTTGACCCATAAAATTATAATGGGTCATTTATGGGTCATGCTTATGTTAATGGAACATTTATTCTGATGATTCTTTACAGGATTCCAATATAATTAAAAAAAATTTTTTTGAAAGAGGATTGGAATACTAAGATAACTAGGGGAGAGAGCTGTATTTGTCATTGAGAACAGTAATTGCTAAGCATAAGTTCAATTTTGTCTTAAATTATTTCTTTTCACTTTTTATTTTTGAAATATCCAATATTAAGGATACATTCAAATAAGTCTTTTCAGATGAGACATCTGCATGTTATACATATGCTTCTTTATCCTTTGCTTGTATTATCTTGAATTTTATCTCTTAGAAAGCAACCTTTGTGCTTGTCTAAGAAAACACTTAGTTATTCTAAAAATCAATGTACAGTCGAACACATTGTTGGAATAAAAGCCTTTAGAGAAAATGTACAACTGAAACATTTTTGTTCAATAAAACGAAATGAATGGGGTGAATAAAGAACTATCTGTTACAATTTTCCAGATTTCCTGATCTTTCTTAGAGATTATCTTCAAAGAAGTTGAAATGTTTTTTTTCCTTTTCTTAAAGCCTTTGTGTAATGGAATAATAACTGATATTCTTGTGAAAGTACATTTATATACACTAACCCAAATAATATCACATATATAGCAATGAAATCTAAATGCCTATGATTCTATCAGAAGAACATTTCATAATGCAAAATTAAATCATGCAAAATAGTAATATATTTTGTAATATATATATTGTAATAGTAATAACAATCTAATTGTTATAGAATGTTGTGGCCTTTGCTGGCTTCATCTGGTGGAATGAGCATCTTCAGAGTCCAAGAGCAGTGGTACACTTGTCAGATTTAGAAGATGAAATGTGATATCTAAGGAGAGGACCAGGAACTAGTTTTTCAAAACTATTAATAATAGAGAACTCAATTATTCAATCTTATTCCTTATTCTAAAGCCTTGGCTGCAATCATGAAATGTTTCTCCTTGATGCGAGTCACCAAACGTCTGCTTATAAACACAGATGAAGAAAATACTCTGACTATCCTAGCTATTATGCAAGTTTACGTTAGGGCAGATAGTCCTGAATTTGGAGAGTCCGTTTTTAAATACAAGAGGTAAGATTATGTTTGGCATAATATTCTTTTTTTGGATTGTTGTAATCTGCAATTTCAAGAAAATAATACGTTTTTCTACTTGGGGCTAGAAGTTTATGAAGTATGTGAATAATTTATATTTTGTTCACAGAAAGAGTGCCATTTTCTTTCATGCTTTGTCCTCCAGAATGATGTTGTCTTGGGAGTTTTAATAGAACGTAATACAATAGTGTGTTGTTTATACCTTATACCAACAAACTTAATAAAAACCACCAGTATCAACTAGCAAGAACATGTGTTTAAAGCAGTGGTAAAATAAATTTAGAAAGCAAAAAAATTATATAACTTTTACTGTTTTATCAATATAAAGTACAAAGAAAAAGAAATAGGTAATTAAGGGAAGAAAAAAGGGGGAAAGAAAATATGGAGTGCAAGAGAAGGAAGAAAAAAGTGTTGACTTCTGATTCTTTTTAGCACACTACAAAATAACATTAGAACCTCAACTGTTTACTTTTATACATTAGTATATAACTAGCTGTTTCTATAAAAACAAATCTATCTAAAAAAGTCAAAGTTTCATTTTTTTTCATGACAAGCACAAAATCCAGAAGTGATATTAGATAAAAACATAAATACATTCTCCTCTTTGAACAGAACAATCAGTTTAACAATTACTGCTTTATCTTCTTTGCTGTTGAAATAATATGTATTTCAATTTGCACTTAACCTTTATAAACTATCACCATTTATATTAACAAAATTCACTGTATTCTTTCAGATTATTTAACCTGAAAGGAAAAATGTTTTTTTTAGCCATCTTAAAAGATTAAGCTACTCTTCAAAAATATTCCTAAAATCAAAACATTCTAATGCATCTTTATAAAACTTCCTCTTATCATGAATACCGTGTTTTCCCCAAAAGAAGACTGTATCTTATATTTATTTTTGATCCATTGGGGCTTATTTTCAGGGGATGTCTTATTTTTCTAGAAGGCAGTGAGTGCATAGCGGCTGAAGGTATCTGGCAGCAGCTGCAGCCTGCTGGTGCATTTGGGCTGCAAAGCCCGCGCAACACAGATGAGTGGGAGCACTGCTATCACTAGGCTTGCCCCTGCCAGCTACGTCGCATGGCCATCTGCCCATTCTCTCCCACATCTGCAGCCGCAATAGCCTACAGGGCTTCCCAGGGCAGAAGCTCAGGAAGTGGCGGCAGTGCCGGTAGAATGCACCCTTCAGGCGAGGAGAGCAGCATGGACAGGTGGAGGCAGTCAAAGGATCAGGTGGTACTTGCCTTCCCTGCCTTGGATGGCTTCAGCGGGTGTCTGGCAGACAGAGGGAGGTGGCTGCCCTCATCCAGAGGTCCAGTGCTGCCACCACAAGATAAGGCAAGGTAGGTAACAGTGTGTGGAGCTGCTCCACACACCCCACACTCATGCACCTCAGGGCCCCTGCAGCCAGGCTACTGCCCGCTGAGCGACCTCCCCTGCCCATTCAATGATCCATCTGCCTGCCTGCCTCTTCCCTTTCACTCCTCTCCCAAACTGGACTGCCATGCTATGGATGAGTGGGGGAGGCTCAGTCCCCTTGCCCGGTCCCCTTCTGCCATTTCAGAGCCAGGGGGAGTGATGGTGAAAGGGCTCCACTGCCGCTGCACAATCTGCCAATTCTTCCCACCCCGCAGATCACCTGCCCAACAGCCACCGCCTCCTCAACCTACCACTTAGATTCTGCGGCACCGCCTCACACTGCCTGCTCCCAGTTTGCTGCTGTATTGTATGGTTTTAATTGTGGCAGCTCTGGAGGCCAGTGGTAGGTTCTGTGCATCATCCCTGGGCTGGTGGTTTCAGGGGTGCTCCGAAGACTGCGCTGCCATGATTTCAGCCGACAACTCTCCCATGTCTATGTGGGCAGAGCCATGAAGGGGGCCAGAGGGCCAAAATCTTCAGCCCAGGGACAATGCAGAGAGCCTACCACTGGCCTGAGCTGATTACATATGGCTCTTTGAAGTTTAAGTCTGTATTTATTTATAATATTAGAAACTTGACTAAAGGGAGAAATGACAAATTGTTTTTCCTAGGAGGACTGAGGGAGATTGGAGAATGGATTTATTACCCTTAATTGAAAACCACTCTATTTAGACTGTGTTGGGAAGATAAACCTACCATGGAAACCCAATTTATTATATTTAATTAGACAACAATTGGTAAGAGATGCCATTAAATATAAACATGAATATTTGATCCAGGATGAATCACTGTTATCTTTTTGGATGATTTGGGATAGATAAGATGCCAGATTTTCTCAGAATTGATTACAATAACAGTTGGTTAACAGAGGATTCTGAAATTTTAATTTTTTTATTATTGCTCTCCCTGTTTATGATTTTGTCATTAATATAGTATATAGATGACAGGTCAATAATTTGCAAATAGGTTTACTAATTTAAAAATGTTCAGGAGGATGTTTCGCAAGGGGTGGGAACCCATATTACATTAATGTATTAATCAATATTCAATTAGGGGAGATAATATGTGTATATGTTAGTTTTGTTTTTCAATGCAACTTTTAAAATGTCTTGATTGTTTTTTATTTGAGGGGTATTTTAACTTCCTTTTGAATAAAATAAAAAATGGGAAAAACTGCTGCTTTCTAGGATCAGGTTTATGCAACATTGATGGTTCTTTGATTTTTTGAATGGAGCTTTGTACGCTGTGGATTAATAATTTATTTGTTTTAGAATCTCTGGCCTGAGCAGCAAAGAGAAAATTTGTTATTAATAAAAAGGGATAATTCTGAAGGCAGTGTGTACATTGGGACTTTATGTATTATGTAATTTCTCACAATTCTGACTCACATGACTCAGTTATGAAATGATGATTGACTACAGTAATGATCAGTTGGTCAGTTTAATAATTGTGACAGCGTCTGACAATAGTTTTTTAAAAGAAAAATATGCTTCTGAAAAGCAATGTAAAAACATTTTTAAAGAACAATTTACCTTTCTCTAATGCATGGGGAAAAATAATTATTAAAGTGTTAGCCATTTTGAATGTGTTTTGTTTCAGAAACTATCATACATTTATGCAGATGTTTTCATAATGATTAAAAGTAAAATTGATCTTATTATTAAATAATTAATGCCCCTTTGTTTAAACAAGTAAAATGTAGGTTGGTAGACTTTTTTGCTATTATGTCTTCAAAATTATTTATTTTGCCATGTTTGAGATTAGCAGCCAAATGTGAACCATTCTAACCTTTTTGTGTAGCCAATAATCAGAAAGGTTTAGGTAGTTAGAAAATGCATGAAATACACTATCATTTTCCTAAATGACTCCACAAGGGGTTTTTAAGGTGCCCACACTACTCATATTTAGGCTTAATCCCTTTGGTAAGGGATTGCTTGTTTGGTTTTACTACTGCTTATTTTACATGTAAAATAATGATTATATTATTTTACATAATGTTTACATTATGATAGAAACAAATTAAAATCTGCAAAACATCCTTAAACAGAATTACATTCATTGGACTCAGTCTTAGAAGCTGAGCTTTATTATTGAGATTGGGCCAGCCTTTCTGTTTCAACCACTGAATAGAGAAGGATTCAAATAATATGGGACAGGATGACATTTATTTATTTAGTAAACTTATATGCTGTCCATCTTGCCTAGAAGTGACAAGCTAAACACTTAAAACAACACTAACATTAAAATTGGTTTAGAACTAGCTGTCAGAGGTCCCGACTAATGAAGCACTTCAAAGAACTTTCAGGCATGTTTCCTAAAGTCTTTATTACAGAGCTACAAATTGCCGGACACCATCATGGACGTATTGATGCCAGAATCTTTTCTTGCTAAACCCCTCCCTTATCTTGCAGTCACAAGTCACATTATCCAATTAGTGTGAAGGTCAAAAGTTTACTTCCTCTTTCTTTCCCGGGCTTCCCCCCCCCACTCTAAGCTATGTATTAACCCAGTAAATACCAGACAGTTTTGCACATTATCAAAGCAAGAATATACAGTATTTGCAGCATTGACATCAGCAAGATGAGAAGGAAGGGATCCAGATGAACACAAGGAGGAGTTAGGATCTTATTTTAATCATTAACCACCTCCAAGATACCACCTCCCCTTTGGGAGCCAGTTGGTAGAGCAAGGTTTCAGTAAGGACAAAAGGATGAGTGTGAGTCTCACCTTGGGGGGGGAATGATATTCCAAAGGACAGAAACCACAGCAGAAAAGGTTCTTCTGGACCCACCAGTCAGAATTTCTTAGGGTCTGTAGCATAGCCCTTCAACCAACAGAGGTTGGGTGGGCTGATGCCATTGTGTGAGATGGTTCCTCTCAGCCTGGACTCATGGACGTGTCATGAAGAACTTTAAAAGTGATAACCAATACCTTGAATTGAACCCAAAGGCAAACTGGCAACTAGTACAGCTCAAGGATAGCAATATAACATAGGCCACCTTATAGGCTCCAAAACTGTGTGTAGCTGAGTTTTGCACCAGTCATAGCTTCCAAATACTCTTCAAAAATATCCTCATGTAGACTACATTGCAATAATTCAAAGGTGAGATGATCAGGGCTTGAGTTATTAGGAGTTGAATGTGTTGAATATTATTTAAATCTGAACCCCTTTCCCTTTGCTTCCATTGTAAAAGCCTCTAGCTTTCAATATTGTTTGAAGAAAGTGAGCAAATCCGGGAGAGGGCACAATTAATGCACAATATATAGTTGCACAAAGCCTCTCCTAGCCACGACTGCCACCCGTTATTGAGCAGGAGTCAGAAATCCAAAAGAATGCCTAGGCTCTCCACCAGGCCTATCAGGAGGAGTTCAACCCTCCATAGAACTGAATATGTTAAAATCCTGGATCCAAAAGCTCCATGTATCCAAAGCTACTCAAATCTTACCAGGGTTCAACTGAAGTGTGTTTGTCCCCCACCCCACTCCAAATCTCATAATCTTCAAGTGCCACGAGAAAGCAGAAACAGCATCACTTGGGTCACTCTAGATGGAGATGTAAATTTGAGCATTGTCAGCATACTGATGGTATCTCATCTCATGGTGGCAAATGATCTCACCCAGCAGTTTCATATCGATGTTAAAAAGGAGTAAGGGTATCAACACTAGTTGGACCAGCCATGGAGAAAAGAGCCAAACCAATGAAATACTGAACCATGTCTGCAGCTGGCCCAAAAGGATACCATGGTCAATGGAATTGAAAACCACTGAGAGGCTGAGACCAAGACTGATGGAATACTCCCATCCCACTTTTGCTAGAGATCATCAATAAATGCAACCAATGCTGTTTCTGTCCCATAACTGGGACTGAACCCTTACTGAAAGGGATGCAGATACTTTATTTCATCCAGGATCCTGTGAAGCTGCCACACAACCATCTTTTCTATCACATTCCCTAATGAAGGACAGTTGGAAACTAGACAAAAATTGTCCAGGCAGGTGGGATCAAGAGGTGTTTTTAGAGGAGACCCAGACCAGATCTCCTTGAAAAGTCCAGGAAACATCCCCCCTCCATGAAGATTTTATCACTGCCTGAATGTACCTGGCAGTAACCATCCTGGAAGCTTTCACCAGTCAGGATATAACTGACAGGTGGTTTCACTGACAGCATCTAAAATCCTGTCCAATTCATCAGGTGTAACATATGAAACAATTTACAGATAACCACATAAGAACTTGATCCAGGCATCTCTGAGGTACTTGCACTACACATGGATTCCAAGTGGGAACGGATTTGAGCGATTGTGTCAGGTGTTTCACAGATTCCCGTTATTTCTCATTTAAGCATGATTGAAGGCCAGAGGTTCGTGCAATGTAAGAAAAGGGGAAGGGGTTCAGATTTAAATAATGCTCAAAATATTCAATTTTCTCACTAATTCATTAAGCACAAGGAATGGATTATTACAGAGGAAGAGCTTTAAAATGTAATTAGACAGGTTTATAAATCCCATATGGGTGTGAAGATGGGAGAAGAATCCTCCCAGAGCAGCAGGGGAGTTGAAAACATAGGAGACAAGGAATCAAAAAAGTTATCATGTTTCAGCAATAATGAGGGTGCTTTGTCAGTTTAATATATTAAAGGTATCCTA